>NC_069128.1:67521153-67826778 GCF_026914265.1 Mya arenaria | reverse complement strand
CCTTGTTCTCGGATACAAGTGTCGGTCGATATCCGTCACAGGTTAGTAAAATTCAGAGTTAAATGGACTATCAGGCGCGTAAATATAGATATACGAGTACTCGGCTGAATCCATATGATATTGACACAAAACAGACAACGTTGCAATACGCATACTTGACTACCTGATGTTTATTTCAAAATACTTAATAAAGCACCTCAGAACGACCAGAATGAACCAGATTGCACCGTGGTTTACAAATGTTCCGAAGGGGGTGCAAGCACATTCATCAATAGAGGGCTAGCTACGCGCCTGACTATGGCTGTAAACCAAACACTAAGATATTCGTATTGACATGCTTTTGAACGTGTGTTTGGTTTTACCTAAGATCAAGGCCTTCCCCTAGAAGACACGTGCAAGTATTGGTGGATGAGTGCGGGAGGCGGTGTTCACTCTTCCGTGCGTCAATTTTTTTTTCAATGCCAATTTAACAAGAACATAAAATGATTGCTTTGTTGCCAAAAATTGGCCTGCCCAAGATGTCTCTCAATCACAAGGACAAGAATTTTGATAAGTTGTATGTAGCCTCATATTTTTGCTGTTAACTAACAAAAATCAAATAATATTCCTTTGGCCAAAGCATGCCTTGGCCTTAGTAAATAGCGTCTGAAGTAAAAAAAGAAAATAAAGAAAATTTCCTGAAACCGCAAGTCGCAGACCCTTGAAATAAAGTTTTTGAGCATGGTGTAATGGTGCTTTACACAGTTGTTCAAATTAAGGTTTTTTGCTCTCTAGACTGGCCCTGTGTGGTACAAGGATTTCCATGTTCTTTTTTAGTCTTATTTTAAAAAATTTCTTTAAAATTAGGGCCGAATAAACATGCACTCTCACTCACACTCCAACCACTATCCCGTTAGGGACACTCACGTGATCACTTGAGTTGAATGAATGGAGTGACACTCAAAAGATCTTTCTGTTTTCAAACGCCTCGCTTACACTCCATCTCATCAAATGACCAATTCAGTACAAATACATGTATGTTTTCATGATCATATCGGATTATCTGTTTCACTATGGTGGTGTTTACAGTATTTAATGTTAACATATGTTTTGGATTGTGAATATTTAAAATAACAGTTCCAAAATTCGTTAAAATTCGTTTTCTGTTGTTGTTGTTTTTTTTTTTTAAATAGGTCTTAGAGTTTGAAAATAAATTAAGACTTTATTAAAAAGCACATTATATGGAAATAATAAACGAATGAATCTACTTTTTAAAGAAAATTACATCTCGGACTGAAAGCAAATCAAGAAATGTAGGGAGCCTATGATCGGATGATGATGACGGTACAACAACAACAACACAATAATAATAATAATAATAATAATAATAAAATAATAATAATAATAATAATAATAATAATAATAATATCATTATATGATGATAATAATAATAATAGAATAAATCCAACTGAATGTAGGCTGGAAAATACATATTATTTCTCTGACCAAGGTCTGAAATGAACATGTTGCGTAAAACCATGTACGCGAAGTTAGCGGCCTAACAGCATGAAGTTTGAGGCCTGGCGGCCCCGCTTCCTAGCGGCCTAACAACGTTCCGTATTTCAAAACTTTTAATATGCGTTCTTTTCAACAATGATAAATTAGATGTTTCTATTCAAAGGTCAATGTTCTTACGAACATATAAGCATTTTTCCTTATTTTTAGGCTGCTGGATTGAGTGGTATCGGAATTTTAGACCGCTAGGCCATCAGGCCGTTAGGCCCCAAGATTTACGCTGCTATGGCGCTGGATTGCTCGATCAAGTTTTTGAAACAAATGTTAAAAATCGCTCCAGAGTATTGCATTTCGCATAATAAAACAATGGTTTCAGCATTGTTTTAGAAAAAAACTAATATAAAAATGTTTTGAATAAGAAATGATATAAGGCCGCAATTATACTATAATTGTGAATAAAACATTGATTTATCATTAGTTTCCAATTAAACACATGCACAATTCTTTGAGATAGAGAACAAATTTAGGACTTTAGGATGCCAACTTCACGCCGCTAGGACGCAAGGCCGCTAATTTACGTCGCTTGGCCGCTTACCTCACGCCGCACAATTCACGTACATGAAGCTGCCTTTTATTGCAGCCATCGATGAATTGCATCCATCAAGTTTGCTGAGCGTTTGAGATCAGCACAAAAAAAACAACAAATATGTGATTTTTGCATCCTTTTGAAAAATTGAATTTTTTTGAAGTCCACGTTATTGAAGTAAAATGTACTTCAATGGATTATCCCGGTCTCTTGAATATTATCTGGGAACGAGCGGCCTTGCGGAGTGAAGTTGGTGGCCTAGCGTCCTACTTCTCTACTTCAATGCAATTGAACATTCGTTTCATTTTATGAAAACAATGATTAATCAAAGCATATGTATTCATAGATTAACACAAATCATTTTTATATGTGTTTGCTTCTTAAACAATACTTGTTTACGAAACAATCAACACTCTAAAGCGAGTATAAAACAAATTTGATCACCAATCCATTTAGGGAAAATGCCGGTATTCGCTTAAGGATATTGATTTGTGAATAGGAACATAAGATTAATTATTGTTTTAGAAGAAAGCGCATATATAATGTTTTGAATTAGGAAGCAATTTTAGGTGGCCGCTTACTTCACGCCGCTTGGCCGACATGCCGATAGGCCGCTAACATCACGTACATTGCAGCTTTGAGGTTTTACGCAAGATTTTTATTACAGAGCGTGGTCAGGGCATTAATATGTCTTTCCCAAAAACCAGTCAGTTGGATTATTATTAGTAGTATTAGTATTAGTAGTAGTATTGTTTTTATTATATTATTAATATCGCTCTTTTCTTCTTCTTCTTCTTCTTCTTCTTCTTCTTTTTCTTCTTCTTTTCTTTTCTTCTTCTTCTTCTTCTTCTTCTTCTTCTTCTTCTTCTTCTTCTTCTTCTTCTCTTTTATTATTATTATTATTATCATTTTTATTATTTTAAAAAATATCCTACATCGCTTTAGTTGTTATTCACTATGATGTATTATTTTCACACCCGAAGCCGATTCATTTGCTTATTCTTTCCATGTGTTTTCGACTTAACATTTAGCATTTTTAAACGCTAAAAAACAGTTTTTGCAAACAAACAAAAAATAAATTTATACACGAAAACACATTAATTAACGTGATGCATTGCATAACGGCTGCATATTAAAACACACACACGTGCATTTCAATGCGTTTTGCATCATTTTGTTTATTTCCAAAATGTTTATTCAAGCGATTGTTTTAAAATATTAATTTCAAATTATAATAGTAATTGTCTTTTATTTGACACCATTTCTAACAATAAGGTGCCTAAATCTTATATAAACATATTTTTTATGTTTACTGAAAACACCACCATAATCCGAAATGATCATGAACAAGTACATGTAGTTGTTATTGTATTGGTGACTTGATGAAGTGGAGTGTTAGTGAGGCGTGTGATTACGAACATATCTCTTGAGTGTCATCCCCCTTGTACCACTAAAGTTACTTCAGTGTCCCTTGCGGGAATGTGGTTGGAGTGTTAGTGCGAGCGGCTGTTCTGAACGTGTCCCTTAGTTCCCGAATAATGAACATAGCAATACATATAAGATAGTTTGACAAAATATATTTTAGTTTTCCATTGCAAAAAGACAGCAAACATTTGCACACTAAGATCTTATAGTTTGTATTTCATTTTCTCAATAAATATTCATGTATTAAGATTGATTAATTTGACCTATGATTAAAGGCTATTCTTTCTGATCAATATACAACTGTCGTACCTGATTGACAATGCGTTTAATATCAGTTGAATTCTCAATTAACTATACTGTTATCATGACGTGATGCTACGTCATGCGTTATCATGTAGATAAACAGCTATTAACTTATTTTTGTGAAATAATATACAGTTGTTGTTAACCTCAAAATCAGTATTCTCTATTCTATCGTCTCGTTCAATAATTTATTTTGGGTAAATATGACCTCATATTTCCCAGCTTAAAAGTAAATAAGTATATTTATTTATTTATTTATTTATTTATTTATTTATTTATTTATTTTTTATTCACATGTTACTGTTTTTCCCAATCGCTCCACTCCGACAATCTGTTTAAGTTTATTTTCTGCAAACATTCAAATTCTTGCTTGTTATACCATCCGCATACAGGATAATCATATTTTGTATTTCAAAGGAAATGCTATTTACATTCATGCATAAGAAACATGATGAGTCCTAGAATGGAGAACTACATAGTTTATTAATCTTCGTGAATATTCATTTCAAGCTTAATAATTTGATGTCTATCGTTCAAATATAAAATTAAATGTTTTAAGGACTTATAGCTAAAAATTCTATATTTTAATTGATGTTTAAGAATTTCGTGATTAACCTATTCAAATACTATGATATTTTCATCCGGATGGGGAAATCAATTGTCTGCATTCGAAAGGATAATTGGAGTTGTTTTGGTCATGTATTTAGACATTGGATTAGTATTCATTCTCATTCATCAGAGGTTTGATAACGGTATTTCTAACGCATAGCATCATCACTTGGGTAAAGAGATTAGGTTGTTTAAGCTGATTAAGTATGGTTCGTTCTCAAATGGTTTGACACGTTCTCAAAGGTAGATAAACAAACACTGTTATTGATATCTACTGTATAAACATACACTTCGCCATTTTCCCCCAATCCTTAAGATGCTGGTACAGATAAGTTGATACATTTAGCAGTTAGTTTCCTGCTTCGAGTTTCCAGCCTAGCTGTTTTACACATAAGCATTACAAATTAAAGTGAAGTCAGCCATCATTAGGGTGTTATTGCATATTAGATATAACAATCGAGAATATTATGTTGTATTTATATTGATTAACTATTATATTAGAAAAAAGTGGTCTAATTGAATGCATTAGAATATTGCTAAAACTAATCGGGTATTGTTTTAATTAAGTGCACAGATCTTTGTTCACAAATCGAATCGTAAAATCAAT
This sequence comes from Mya arenaria, assembly GCF_026914265.1. Lineage (NCBI taxonomy): Eukaryota > Metazoa > Mollusca > Bivalvia > Myida > Myidae > Mya > Mya arenaria. The sequence goes on along the minus strand of NC_069128.1, from coordinate 67,821,754 downwards.
GTGTTCAAAATCAAGTTTTGCATGCATATTATATTTTATTTTTTACATACATATATAGTTCATTTATAATGATTTTTCTTGATTTAAGATGTAGAAATGCCCCCTAACAAGTCGTACAGTTGAACAACAAGATTTTCAAAATTACATGCATAGCTTAATTTTAAAGCTGACTTTTGTATCAGAAATTAAATAATCATGCAATTGATTCGATTACATTTTATAACTTAATAAGTTTCTGTTTTTTTTTTAAATTAAATTAAACATGCAGTTTAATTGGGCAGCAGCCCCTGCACCTTTTATTTCCCAAGCATAATTTATTGTCTAAAAGGAAGCCAACCGTCTGAATTTATCATTTTGTATTGATTTAACTTAATTATTTCAGGAAAAAAACTTTAAACCTCAAACTGAGCTGAAGGTTTAGGGGGTACAAGCGCCACATGAAACAATAGGCCCCATTTTGATCAAGTGATGATAACTGATACAAATGAAAAAGAGAATAACTACAACCAGAAGCCAATCACTAGATTGGATAAGCCGAAATAAAAAGTATAACCAAGTTATTAGCATATAATATCATCGTAGGAGCCAGTTAGACAAAAATGACTTAGACTGATTAATGGTGAATTGCTAAATAACATGTGAATATTAGATATATATACTAAACTTGTCTACGCCTATACCCTTTTTCAGAAATAGCGATATGGGCAACGGTGTAAATTTATCCTTTACATAATTAAGCGAAATAGGTATATATGCAAATTTTAAGATTGAAACTACTAGATGGAGGTGATGTGACGCACAAAGACCGGGTACTGGTACGTAGGGAACATATAGGGCTACCATCTGATACAAGCCAATAAGGGCCAGCTTTGAGTCAAGTTGACTAGTAATGAGTCTTAATGTCAGGAACCGCGGAATTTGCTATTATACGCGAGTATGTGGACTCTGGGCTGGGAGGATAATAAGTGCGCAATGTGACTTCCGGAAACTGGATACAGGCAGGTAGGTGACATTTAGTTTACCATCCGGACCCGAACCAATAAGGGAGGATCGGGTAGGTCTACTCAAAATGACTTTAAGTGTCAAGGACCACAGAGTTTTCCTTTATAAGCCAGGGTGTGGATTTTTGTTGGGGGTAAATACTACTAGATGGGGTGGTGTGACGCCTAAAGACTGGGTACCGGTACGTATGGGACATCTAGGGCTAATACTTGGTATAAGCGAATAATGGCACCCAAAGGCACCGTGTCCTGGCTTATTCGCTCAAAGTATTGGTTAAACATTTACCAGTTGAAACAATCGCATTTGTGCAAATGTGAAGAACTAGAAATGCCTCTTAAACTAGTTAGAAGATGGTTGTTATTAGTATGATAAAATATGGAGGAAACGCCATAATAGTAGTATATTATAACCTGGTGTGATTTTGACGTCCGTATAGGAAGTAATTATTAAACAGCGACCCCTTATGAGTACGCTCTGCTATATTTGGTTACCCACTTCGTTTTAGAAAATGTAAACATTGTTATGCGGACGATATAATTTTATTTTATTTAAACAGCATTTTATAGCACCTATAGTGGGTTCAATCTAAATAAGCTTGAAACATTTAAATACAAATAAATAAGCATATATTTGAAGCGTTCATACATTGAAATTCTTATTATTAGGTTAATGATTAAGTCAAATGTATTAGACAAAGAATAGGGAAACCATATCTTTTATTCACAAGAAAAAGCAAAAAAAAATAAGTTCAAGTTATATTTCAAAATACATATACATTTATAAAGATACATATAACAGCAAATTCACTTTTATTAGCAAAAGAAAAAAATGATTTCGAATGCCATAAAGCATAAAAAGTGAACTTGCATAATATAACTTTCATACTTATCTTCAGTGCATTTTTATGGGGTTGTATATTGATTTATCGGTTAAGACTTTATACCTCTCACGGTGTTTACATAGATTTCTTTATAAGAAGATGCATACCGCATTAGCGGATACGGTTGTTGATTAGTCAGTCCTGTTATCTCGACTCCACCTACCGTCTGGTGATCGGCATTTTCACAATCAGCTGGGTTTAATCGTTTATAACTCAAATATTCCACATTGTTTATAATTTGAAGCCTTGATGAAAGCATAACAGTTAGATGGCAGTATTTATATTGGTTAATTCATTATTGATTGTGATCGTTTCTGACCGAAAAGGTTTGGGAAGTCAAATTTATATGATTTAAAGAAAAAATGCACTGCCTCTTCCTAACAAGATGTCACAGAGAACACTGACTATTATCAAAAAGAACAGAAAACATGAATGTACCAACAACCAGCCATAAAGCATAAGTCTAAGACGGAAAATTACACAAACCTTCAAAGAATTGGCTGGCTCAAGTTGTTTTGCGCAGTCACATAAAATGTTCCTTAAAAAATGTCGCCAAAATAATGGTGGGGAAGGTGTGTGTTTTCATGAATATCTCATATTGAAATAAGAAATTGTCAGTAATATAATGAAATATAATGAAATAAATAAGACTTATTTGTGATACAGGGCAGTATTATTACGTTACTAAACATGCAGATTTTGCCTTGATGTATTTTTAGGCAACATGCAGAAACCCTCCCAAAGCAGGGAATGTAGTTAGTGAGAAGTATGCCACAAAACATGTTTTGCATATTTCTTTATAAGACTTATTGCTATGTTTCTTAAATGTTGTATGAAAAATGATTTTAGCAAGAGATAAATCAGAAGTGATCGTAAAGCTTTAACGTCACTAAAAGCCAGAACACAAGAAGAGACGCCACAAAAAAGGTGGAAATATATTGACACCTAAGACTACACATACATCGTAACCAAAATAAGATTGATGTTGTTTTAATCTTATACAGACTAAACAAATTATATCTGTATTTTGCATGTACTTTGAATAGCATTTTTGTAATATTTTGTTCGAAATTATCCTTTTTTATACGCCATAGCGTTTTTTTGTACGCATTTATACTGGACTTACTTGTACTGCTGTAATAAATAACTTGTTGATTAAAGTGTAATTTATCATTTTTAAAAGAATCATATGACTATGGTGTTTAAGCTATTCAAGATCTTTGCATAAATAAACTTATTTCAGCACTTATGTACGTGATAAATAATGAAGACCTTTTATCTAATCGAGCTACTATTTTCTTTTTGTCTTATAATTATGTTAATGTGATGAGATATATATTCTTGTTAAACCAAAATAATTATCAGTCTTCGCTATTTCTAGAAATGTTCATTATTATAAAGCTAAGACTATAATCTTGACACTCGTTATCCTCCTTGCATGTTCAACTTATAGTGTTAATAAGCCGAACGGACGCACTTACGCAAACACTGACGCACCCACGCACGTACGCATCTACACGGACCCGCCTGTTTGGTTTACTCATATCTTAGGCCAGATTTTTTTTTTTTTCGTTTTACGGGAGCGCCGTACCTAAATATTGCAAAACCCAAATAAGAAAAATATTCAAATTCCTAACTTTATTTTTATTTTTTCCGCCGCCCGTTTTTTTGATCTCCGATAGAAAATAAAATTTAGTGTTTTTTTAACTTATTGCTAATTTCACAACAACAACAAATTATCGCGCACAATTTCCAAGATGGCGGAAGCCGGCGCTTCTTGCTTATGATGTTAACTGAAATGTGTTTCATTGTTTTGTGATATCACATGCATATTATATGTGATGATGAAAATAAAACTTGAAACTTGCTTATTATCATCATCTAAGCGATTGCAAGGAAAGTGGCCGCCTTTACGAAATTTTAAAGTGGATTTAGTTTGAAGACTGTTGTTTATAAAAATCAGTGCGTTTGTCATTTTGTGATATTTATACCAAAGCATAAGATCTCTAAAATATTTCTGTGTGTAGACCTGTTTACACGGGGAAACATTGAGAATTGTAATTTGCTGTACATGTTCCGACTACAGAAAAAGACGAGAATGTGACATTGGATTTGGCTTGTTTGTCTAAAGACAATTAAGTTATACCAACATATCGCATACCATTTTAATGGGCATTGGCTCCTCTTTTCATGTTACTCATTTTAAAATGGATTGTTTGTATGTTGATTAAGAAACTGAAATAAATGGACTCTACTGTGAAATCTGGTAAGTTTGAGTTACATACCTTGTTTCTTTTCTTGTATATCAAAGACATTAAATTTGTTCAGATGTGTTGTTTATCTCAATATATGTACCCACAATGATATTTATCAACATTTTAGACACAAACAATATGCCAGATGCCTTATGTTTTGCCGGTGCAGTTTCAGTGACTATAAAAAGCACGACAAAAGTATATATGCTCATATTAAAATCATGCATATATAATAATTTGTGTAATTTTACTAATTTTTATTTAAAAGTGCAGTGTTAAATACTGTGGAGTTACAGTTGAAGAATATATTTACATGTGGTGTGAATCAGTTGACTTGTGGCGTTTAGGAAGTAAAATGAATATCCAAAATTAATGTTGAAATAAGTTCCTTAAACGTGCATTATGAACCAGGTTATGCACCAGTCAATTGTAACCACGGCCCCTAGGTCCGGGGGTATAAAGGGGATAACGAGAGAAATGGGCGGTTATTTACCTTCCAGGTGGCCCCGCAGTGCTGAGAGAATGCGGTGGTTTTGATTTTGCGCCGAAAATAGTGGGGGAATGGGCCTTACCTCAGGGTGCAGGGGATTTGGCGTGGATTTGACCAGTAGATTGTCGCCTGTCTCTACGCAGGACAGGGTTTTACCAAGGATTAGCTGGACTGAAAGTCAAAGTCTCCGCAATTCTCAAGACCTGGGTTGGGGGAGGGGCTGGTTACAATTCAATGGTGCATGATTGAGGCTACTTGTGAAAACGACTTCTTGTTTTGACATTATTATACAGATCTATTATACAACAGGCAGTATGGAGTGCGAAACAAGAGTGCACAACTTCAAAACATACATTCTTTAAATGTTTCCGAAAAAAAGAAAAAAATACAATCTTTTTTTTATTTTTTTTTCTCGACGCTCATTTTTCGACATCTTTTTCTTAATTTTATTCCCTCCTCATGGCGCTTAACTTTGAAAACTTTCTTTGAAAATTTTGAAAAAAATAAAAAAAACTCTGGCCTTATTGCGTATAAAAAGTTTACATAGCACATTTAAATACAAATATTTCAGCACATATTTCATAAAGTACGCATATTACACTTTGTGCACAGTCTTTCTGCTCAATCGATGCCTCTGTATATACCTTCTTTAATGATAAGTTTATGTTTAGAACACCTGAATCGTGGTAATGCTATTCTATACTTCATAATATTAATATAGTTAAGATTGGGTTCATATATATAACTTTTCCTCATAACTGCATACGATTTTAACTTTCTGCTATTATTAGCATCTTCAAACCAACATAATACGCATTGATCATGAGCACGTTGGATTAACATCTCCAATTCAGCTTTCGTAACATTTGCATTATGCTACATATATGTATGTCAAACTCATCTAATAAGCGTTTTACTTGTATGGACAGGTATAAATCTGAAGGTATTTTGATAAGGCGTATTGATGATCACATAAAAATAATGCGCTGAATGTTTCTCCAAATAAAAGAATTAATACAAATGTCAAATGGTGAGCAATCTCGAGAGTACTCGGTACAACCTAAGATATTCGTACTAAATTAGTATCAAGATTGCTTGTTTATTGTTTTCATCTGGATGGGTTTATATTTTTATTACGTGAATATTTTGCATGTATGAGAAACGAAATATCACCCACATGACACTTTCAATAACAGATGTAGAGCCACAGTAAGAAAATACTAAAAATGCTTGTAAATAGTGTCCAAAGTATTTGGTCAAATCCGACCTTTGGGTAACATCTTTGCGACCTTTGGGAGACATTGAAAATTTTCACCAGAAGGTCATATCTTCTTTCGACCAATAGTCATTGTGCGTTATGTGTATGCTTATTCAAGATTACTTTACGTCGTAAGTTAATTATTGATTTGCAAAACATTTATTATCTGCACAGTTTCAAAGGTCAAGTGATAATTTCAAAAGTTATTTTTTTTATATAATTACGACTTAATGATTATCCGTAATTGTTAATATAACAAAACATAGCTCCCAATTTAGTAGTACTTGTAATTTAGTAGTCGTGAAATATAAATGGACTTCGTAGAAAACTTGGCGATACTAAATTTGTGAACATTATATGTGAATATGATATAGTAATTTTAACAGAGACATGCCTATCAGAAAAACATACTATAAATTTAGACATAGGAAATTTTCATTATGAGCCTTTCTTTGGTACTAAATATAAAAATACAAGAAAATATCGTTATAATGGGAGGTATCTCCAATTATTTTAAGGATAGTTTTAGAGAACATATTACAATTATTGAAATACATAAAAATGTTGTTTTGTAGACTAAAATATGTTTAGGTGTCCTTTCAGCATTCGAAGATTTATATATATGCAGTCTATATTTACCACCAAGTAATTCCACTATTTTAAAACAATTTTAAATATATTTATTCGATCTTATTGAACAGGGAATCGAAATATATAGCACTGCTGGCATAGTTGCATTAAATGGCTATTTTAACGCCGCATGGCGTATGAAATTGACTTCTTAAATTTTGTTAATTATATAAACAACGAGCAATTTGAACAAATGTTGACAAATATTATTCTTACACCAATCGTGTATAACATGGAATAAACAAAATATTACATGCAATAAAATGAATACAGTTTCGTGAAGTCAAACGGCATTAATCTTAAAAATATATACGAATACTTATGCCTATGGTTTCTTACTAAATGAAGCCAAATGTATAATTACAGGCAATCGCACATTAAGATCAACATCGTATAGAGATACTGGTTTTATTTAACATAATTTCGTATCATGATAGTAAGCACATAATTATATTACATTCAGTAGTCAGTACATCATTTCAAAGTTTTGTAGAAACCATTGGTTACCTGTAAGAAATCTAGGATGAAACTAAATTACTTAATATATGTTTTATCGACAATGGTACCAAACATACTTTTGTGTTAAAGAGATGAGCAGCATTGAACGTTAACGCCTGATCGGATTTCATCAATCACTAGTTGATTGATAGTCAACTATTTATTATTATTATTATTATTATTATATTATTATTATTATTATTATTATTATTATTATTATACCTGATTTATATAGCACTCTTGTCATATGGCAATATATGTTCAAATGTGTTTTACAATACATATACACAAAATATCAAAACAAACAATTAGGCTACAAATTAAGTTAGCTAAGTCTAGCTAATGCAGAACTAGCTTTAAGACCGACCGCCTGGTAGTGTTCTTGATTTGTATATAAGTTGGCTGAAATTTTATCATCAAAGGAATCAAAATAATGGTAAACAACACAAAATGTTGCGTTTCTTAAAACATTGTTTTGAAATCCGTATATTTCAGTTCCAACGTCACACGCCTTCACTGTTTAATATATGAGTCTTACTTATTTTACAATGATTGCGAAAACTGTTAATTTACTTATCAGTAAACTTTAATTTCTTCACAATGGACCATTCAACACTGGTTCAGCAAAACGTCGAGGACTATATGTTTTGGTATTTCAAGCTCCTTGAATATATCCTAAATATTGCACCAATTAAAGATAGTTTGACAAAATATACTTTAGTTTTCCATTGCAAAAAGACTGCAAACAGTTGCACACAGTGTTTTATTATTCGTTTTTCATTATCTCAATCAATATACATTTTTAAAGATTGATTTTTTGAAGTTTTACTATGATTTTAGGCTATTATTTCTGCTCAATATACAACATCCGTTCCTGAATGACAATACGTTTTGTATGAGGAACATTTTAATTAACTTATATTTAATTTTAAGCATCATCTGATACGAGTAGTATATATAAAATTGGTTCTGCCATAGTGAGCTCAACTTGTGCAGTTCTAAAAAATAGATATAACGTCACACTGATACTTGATTTTGTTGCATATGCAGTCCATTGTGACCGCAAAATCAGAATTATCAATACTATCGGTCAATAACGCAGCTTTCCCGGCTACTTCAATTAAACAAATCAATCATTTATAAGAAATATGAATGCCCGCGTGTATCACACGCTCGCACACGCGCACATGCACACTCACAGATTACACCATTTTGTATCGATCCATCGATACCATCATGTTATCACATAAAATGTTTATAAACTATTTACAGTAAATTAAGGAACACATACAATGTATTTAAGACAGTATATCGATCAATTAAAACAACTATAATATCGTAAATACAATTAAAGGTTATCTGTTAATATGTATCTAACAGAATTTACACAAAAAATCCAATTTTTTATTTGCATCTGATGTTGTAAAGCAATTCTTACATGTTTTTAGATTTATGTTTATCTATTCGTAAAAGTTCTAAACGTTTATTCTACAAGCATGTGTTTCTTCTATCGTTTTGTATGCCTAAAATGAGCGATATCTTCTTCGTTTAGAGACGATGTCCTATGCTGCAGTATAAGATATAGTAATGATTTCTCAAAATAGCTAGTGTGACGATTTAGTAAGGATTAATATTCAAATGCAGCTGTTTGATACTACCAATGGTTTATATATTGAATCCGTTTTATTTTTTCAAACAATTCTTATTCGCGTTTTAAAGCTGTTATTTCACAGATTGAACGTTGTGACAACTGTTTTAGAACGAGCCAAATTATGTGAAAATGCATGTAAAAACAAGAATTCAGACAGAAATTGGTCCCAGATATTTTTTATTTAAGTTCGATGTTTTATGCATTTGTTGTAAACAGTTAGTAACACTTTTAGCTTTAAATATAAATTTAAGAACGGAACTATGAAAATCTGCGGTCTTTTATCAGCAGTCTTTTATCGCGTTTGCAGATATTTAGTACTACGAAAAATTCTGCTCATTTCTGTACAAAAAATAAAAAAGGTTGTAAAAAACGTTAAATCTGTGCTGCTAAGCAATATACTTGTTTGGACCTGTTAGTTAAAGTCTAGTTATTTTCTTCACACGTGATAGCTTTTATTTCCGATACGCACCACTCTGATATGCTGTGCAAGAATAGTTTCTACGTACATTTATTTTTTGTGCATTTACGTTAATTATTATGATAAGGTAAGACACAATCCATATACAAGACAATCAGATTTTGTATTTCAAAGGGAATGCCTATGATGTATATATTTATATATATAAAACATGAGGTGTCCCAGAATGGACCCTTGGTCAACTAAAGAGTTTATAAATTTTCCTGAATATGAAATATCAATTTGATGAATGTCGTTCAAAAACAAAATCAATGTTTAAAGGGATTATAGCAAAAATTCTATAATTTTAATTGATGTTTAAGAGTTTCGTGATTAAGAGTTTCAAGAGTTTATTGGCGAATCGGCATGTTTGCCTTTGACCATTTACAAACTATCTAATGATGGCTAAGACACAAAAGTATATTGATTTATAAAGCAATTATGTGATAACAGTACATATATACATGTATTCAGTGATCAACAAAATCAATTTCTTGGCGTATGATATTTTTTCTGCGATAATTTGAATGGATTATCGGATTTGTTTTGGTCATGTAATTAGAAATTTGGGTTGCATTTATTCTCATCCATCAAAGGTTTAACAATTAAAATCTAACGCATAAAACCATCACTCTGTTCTTATAGATAAGGTTGTTTTAAGCTTATTAAGAATAATTCGTTCTCAAGGGGATACACATGTTCTGCAAAGTAGATAAACAAATATCTGCTATCTATATATGCAGTGTAAACAGTAACTTCGCCATATCTCCTCAATCCTTAGATGCTGGTACAAATAGGTTTACATAACATGTCGTTTCCTGCTTCAAGTTTCCTGCCTATTTATAACTGACCAACATTTAGAATTTAAGAGAAGTCATCTATCATTAGTTGATAGTGAATATCAGATAATGATATAGAATTGTTTTAATGTTTTATTTGTATTGATTAACATTTATATTGATGCATTGATTACATTTTAGAATAACATGAAAATGACGAATCCACTATGAGTTCATATATTAAAGTAAGGTACATGTTTTCGATAACAACAAGACGTTTTCTTCATGTCTAGATAAAAATGCTCTGGGTTACTACTAGATAAAAATTTCGACAAACGTCTTGTAATCAATTATTCCGACATAAAAGCGGAAATCTGTTAAGCAAATATATCTATTTTTCAAATGGACGGCAAAAATCATAAAATACGTCGAAATGTGTTATCATGTACTGATAAACCAAAATCAGTTCAGGGTTAAACCTCCTCACCAAAAACAAACATTTTAATCTGATGGTGTATGGTTTACAAGCGGCATATCTAACTAGTTTTCCCCAAATCCTCAAGATCAAATATTGTATCCCAAAATAATATTTTAACATGTAAATGTTCATTCGAAGACAATAAACGTAGTTACTCATACTTAATACGTAATACACGTACATCTGCAATAACCTGAGTCGACTATACTTAAAAAACAGTTATAATTAATATCTTCTTTCCATCAACTTGAGTGCTTAGTTGCTAAATTCAAATTCATTTCGATATCAGTTATGACTAATGTGTATCGCATGACAGTGAGCATCTACAGAAACTTTTAAAAATGCAGTCAACTTATAAATCACTGTAACTGAGGTTCACTCCATGTGTGAGCGACATGAACCTTATATAGGCCCTATTTTAACCAACGAAGGATAACGGATAAAAATGAAAACAATAAATAACGCAGCTTAAAACAAATAACTATGCGGGTTACGTCGAAATATAACATATATCCAAGGTATTAATAAATAATATTACCGTAACAGCAAATTAGGAAATATTTCATGAAGGCTGTGAATGGTGAATTACTTAACATTCGTTATTAATATAATATAATAGTATATGTTATGAATAATATGGTTCATAATACTAGAACGATGTGATTTGACTTTTTAAGACCGATACTGGTACGAAGGGGACAACTTGAACTACCATCTTATATCAGCAAACAAGGGCCAGCTTAGAGAACCACGTATTTTTCTATTATAAGCCAGTTTGTTGACTCTGGATGGGTTTCATGCTATTATAAAGACGCGATGTGGCACCCGAAGACCGGACAAAGGCACGTAGCGGAAATCTAGTGCTCAAACCTGATCCCAACCAATGAAGGCGCTTTGGGTAGATTTACTATTTGAATAATAAAATACATAAATGGTCTTGTACCGCAGATGTTTCTATACCAGTGTGGGGAATTTTGTTGGGAGCTTAAACTACTAGATAGAGGTGATGTTGACGCCCGTAAAACGTTAGCTGGTATTTACCAGTCAGAGATTTTAGGGTTTGTGCATATGCTAACATGTATAAAAGCCTCTAACACTTAATATTGATGGCCACTATTATGATGAAATATAAAGAAAAGTACGTTATATTATATTATAACTTAAGTACACCGCGTAATTTTGACGTCTTATGAATACGCTCTGCTAATCTTGGTTCCCGTCTTTATTTTAGAAAACGTAAACATTGTATTGTAGACCACATTTTGTCAATTTGAGAATCATTTACGATTTACGATTAGATGACGTGAAGCCAGGTTAAGTAAGTATAAAACGAGCACATGTATTTATGTAGAGCACAACACAATGAAATTCACTGGCAAAGTCCTATGCAGTACAACCGACCGGCCAGGCAAAACCAGAGACGGTTAACTCTGGAAACCTGTGTTCGTTTGCCAAGTGTCCATCCACAACGTATGAATGTCGAACCTCATTCATTTGTCTGGTTTCAAATATGGATATAAAACAGTGAAACAAAATCACTAAAAATATTGAAGTGAAAATTTAGGTTACGAAGTGAACTGAATGAAGTCGACTGGTAGAATGACTCTTCACGCTAATATACCAATATAGCACGAAATCCTCGTGCAAGACTGACCACTACTGTATTCAAATACTATCATTTCGCCAAGACAAATATTTCACGCTATACTAACGAAACGCGTGAAATGAATATTATCATCACAAATCATTTAGCAAATATTTTGAAATTGCTGAGAAAAAAACGATAAAGTAACTGTAAACTATTACGATATGATCAATTTGATTGTTTTCGGTTTTGAAAAGGATTACCAACTTAATAAATGTTTGGTTACAGCGGATGGCAGTAGCTCTAAATCATAGATTACCTAACATTCGACGGGTAATCAGCTGTCAGATTGTGCTTATATTCCACCACGTGATTCAAAAGATTATGTGCTAGTTACACAAGGTAAACGCTTCATCGAGTAATGTCATTCCAAATTTGATATTTTTGTTATATGTCGACTGCACACCGATCAGGTATGGGCAAATATACATTTTATTCAAAAAGAATCAATCGGGCGTATTGGATTATTAAATACTTCAGCTTCAAAATATATTTTCTGTTTCAGACTTTCAAATACAAGATCCAACCGAATTTTCGAATCAATCATGGATCGTTTTCGCTTGTAATAAGCAGCTGGGGAAAAATAATGCCAAAAATAATAGTAAGAGTAATAATATCAATAAAGATAATACAATTTAATGGAATCCATTCAAAATTGAAGAACTTAAAAGTAGTTTGTCATTCAAATGTAACCAATTGTCTTGATTTGTAGAACAATTAGATTCTAATTAAACATTGAGGGTTCAACAAATTCGTTCATACAGATAATTCAAATTCGTCTTTGTGTCGGTTTGCCAAAAAACAAAATGATACAACTTCTAGAAAATCGCTTTCAAAAGAAGCCGTGAGAGCCTGAGCAAAATAAACCTTAACGAATTTTAGAAATAAAATAAAAACGAATATAAAAAAGTCAACCAAAATCTGAGAATCAAAATGCGTCGGATTTATAGGATAATTTCAAAACACTATATAGTACTTAAGATTATACTAACAACTCAAAATTAAGAGCAAACATTTGCGATGACAATCTTGATAAAAAGGTCATTTTGGCAGATTAAGGAAGCTGTAATGCTGAAATCTATAAAACCATATTTACAGATATATCATCGTTTCTATTGAAACTATTAAATCGCATCTTTACCACAGGAGAATATCCCAGATCCATTTAGGGAAGATTATTAGTACCTGCATTTAAAGGGAGCAATGAAGACGACCCAAAGAACTATAGAGAAATAACCCTCATTGTTATTTTTCGAACTTTAATTCTCAAATATTTCTTAAAAGATTGACTTGGAGCAGTCTTAATAAAACTATTTAAAATCAATTTCAAAAAGGCAAGTCTACGATTTGTTGATATTTTACTAGGGATGGCAACGAGTACCCGAGGACTTGAGTACTCGATCGAACGTCCGAGTACTCGAGTACCAAATCACTACTCGAGTACTCGGGAACAAATCTATAAAAATCACCAAATTCACGATTTACAGACAAAATATCAGATCTGGTTATTTGCCAAGAGGACAATTTACGGTCCCTCTAATCCCCGCTGTGTACACAATTGACCTCAGTCAATTATTTGACAATTGTTGTGATAGTTTTAAACTGTCAACAAAGGACCTCTATTTCAAATTAGCACTGATGTCAATTAGCGTTTTGATAGAGGTACTTTCACCTACACAATTCTATTGTATACCAATTAGAGACCTTTCACCAAACAATTGGACGCTAACGAGCGAAAGAGTATCGAATGTTACGAGAATTGATTTCTTAATGGGCGTATTTTAACTATTTTTGCAATGATTATCACAATTGATTGGTTGATATTTTAAATCAAGAATTATGAATATTAATGAGGTAAACAACAATTACACAGTACAAAAAACTATCATTTAAAAAAAATTGTAGAGTGAACAACTAAACAACTGAACTTCGTATTGAATTTCGTTCACTATTTTTATGTATGCTATTAATTTTCGTTCATTGTAATTCTGATTGTTGTTCATTTCTGCGGTGCATACTTGTATAAAATGAAACGAATAAGACAAATTAAAAGCCTGAAACAACATTTGTTTTCTTTTTATATCATTTTTTGTTAAAATACGTAATGAAAGTTTACTTTAAAGGTGAAAATGACCAATAATACGACCAACGCGCAATATACGTCATTAACGATACATGTATACACAATCTTGTCTTTGCGAACACATATTCAATTTTTCCGAGTAATCGAGTACCCGGTACTAGATCGAACGATCGTCCGAGTACTCGAGTATTAACTTTACTACTCGTTGCCATCCCTATATTTTACATTCAATTATGATTTTGATCGAAATAATACGACAAAGAATAATTGACATATATGGAATGCAGATATTAATGAATCGAACAGACTAGAAACATATCGCTGGTATAAAAATGAACTCAAGCATGAAAATATCTAAATAGTATGCACATGAATAAATATAGAACGGTCGTTACAACATTTCCTCACATGACCTTTTAATCGAAACAGGAAGACAGCATCACTTTCCAAGAAAATATAGAATATGTAGCTTTTGTAATATGAATGTCATCGAGATGAATATCATTTTGTATGTCAAAAACATCATAATCTACGAAATCATTGCTGTAAACCATATTTTTGCTTTTGGCCAACAAAACAAAATGTATTACCCTTTTTCCTCAGACAGCGGAAAAAAATATGCCAAGTTAGTAAATATTTATAGTATGCATCTTTGTTACGATCGAGAACATTATTATGTTAAGAATTTGATACTATGATGTATAGTATACTTCTCTATTGATAGAAAAGATCAGAACAGAAAGTTTATTTTTTACTTAAACATAAAAAGCTCATCGTTATATTATATGAATACAAAACAGAAATATAGAATACACACACATAAACAATCAAACTATATATAGTTTAATGTATAACACGTTTTAAATGATTTTTTATCATTGACAGAATTTTTAGAAATTACTCAAAAATCGAAAGAATAAAAGAGTAAAAGGAAAATATCAACCAAGTTAATCACACAATTCAGCGTGCATGATGGTTATAATGATATCACGATGATTTGTTTCATATGTTTTTGCATTTTGTCTTTGAACGTTATATATCATTGACCAGAACAGAACATTTATTGTTAACTTTAACATTTACAGTTCATCGTTGTTACAATAATATAACACATTGCATGGCAATAGTTGATAGATGCGAGAGTGCATTATACATATATAAACTATCAATGATTTCAACATGTTAAAAATTAAGCATTATTATTCAAAGCAGTATATCGTAGCTTAAAAGTATGTTTGGAATACAAAGCTAGTTTTCGTAGACATGCAGCGTTTTCCGAGTTTAATAATTGAATGAATTTAAACATGCTTGGTCTTGCATAGTAAAATTTAGTTATATTTGTTTTTCCTTATGCCATTATATTTCGGACAAATCAAAACAAAGTGATATTCATCTTCGATATCATTATGAACACAAAATACATTTACGTTGATTTCTTTCAATATTAACATATCTGCCTTTTTCAATATTTAACATATGAGAAGACAATCTAAATCTAGCAATAATATTCCTAAGTCTATAGCTATACAATTTATCTATATACGATGACATATGAATAGTGAATTGTAGTTCTCTGTATAACACTAATGAACTTAATGAGTTTATATAAGTTTTCCAATGTCCAATAAATGAGTCGATTAATCTTCTTCTAAAAAAAATAAAATAATCAATATAAATCGACTCCGGATATGTGTGCGTACATTAGAACACCACTTGTTTGAATTTGCGTTATTTTCCGCATCGTATCGAAGGCTTTGCAATGTTTTGTATAAAAAGGAACTGTCTGTTTTAAATTAATCCGTTTAAGAAAATATTTTACAATTCTTACATGTCTAGTAAAATACAGAGGGTACCGTCCTAGTTCACCATATATTGCAGAGTTACTAGTGCTTATTTTTACACCATTTGATGCTGAATAAATGTTATGTAAAAATAGGGAACACAAGACAATTGAAATAAAGATCAATACCGAGAAGTTATTCACACGAGTTTCGGTCGGGGATCAATTGTCACTTACAGAAGGCTTGACATAGGCCTTGGGACATTACAATGATATTAAATAAAACATAATTGTTTTGTAGCGTTATCTAAATGAATGCCTCATTGTAATATTTTATGTTTAAGTCAAATGTATTAGACCTACATTAACGGAAACCATATCAATTTTTAGAATCAAAACAAAAACGTGTGCAGAAATGACATTAACAACGTTTAAGGATTTTATTTTGAATTATGTCTATATTTATAAATATACCAAATGTCCTAAATATCTAAATATAACATCAAATTCACTTTAGCAATTGAAAAAAATCATACTAATATCTTGCTTATAATTCCTCTCCAAACGTAAACGCAAATGCATTTGTAGCATGTGGTTGAGTATTGATTTATCGGATAAGACCATTAAACCCCGTTGGTGTTTACAGAAGCCACGCGTCTTATCTCTGTAGCGGATTCGGATCGTTGATTGTCGGTCTTGTTATTTCGAATCCGCCTATCGTCTTGTGATGGGTATTTTCACAAGCGGTCTATTTTAAGTCAGCTTGGTTTAAGCGTTTATTACTCAAATCTCTCGCATTGTTTATAATTAAAGAAGTTATAATGACACAAATTAATGCCCGGCTTCGTTAAAAAAAACTAATGGAAAGTTTGCAGTTTTTCAAGATTGTTTTGATGTCTTTGTTAATCAATAATTGACTCTGATTGTTTTCTGACCGAACAAGCTTAGAAGTCTTATTCAAATTAATTGAAAAACGCACTGCAAGTTATATGATTAAAACAAACAACATACAATCAGTCTTATATTCCATTTTTACATGTTTATCTGTTGCTATTTTATCACAAATGGTGTACCTCCAATAAAAATACAAAAAAATCGTTATAGTGGATGTTTCTCCATTTATTTTAAGGATAGTGTTAAAGATAATATACGATTATTGAAAGGCATACAAATTGTAAAACTTAACAGGAAATCGAAATATATAGCACTGATTATATACTTGCATTAAATTGCAATTTAAACGGCCGCATGGCGGATGAAATTGGCTTCATAAGTTTTGATTACATACAGTAGCATTTTTGATTATTGATTGTATTAATATATGTATGTATTTTATATGTGTGAATGTGAGCATGTGTGAGTAACCATGTGTAGCCTAAAATTATAGTTATCAAATACTCATATGTTTGTATGTTGATAATTTTCTTATTTCTTTTTTTGTGGCCATCTATGTGATATTTGATGTTAATTTTGGCCAAAAGCATGTATTTGCTGATATTGCCAATAAACTAAACTGAAACTGATAATAATATAGACATCGAGCAATTCGAACAAATGTTGACAAATGTTCCTACATAAAGATAAATGTTCAGACAACCACGTAAAAACGTTACTAGTAAGGATAGTAAAAGTAAGCGACTTTATTTTCAATAAAACTAAAGCAAATAACCCGGTAGATTATTTTTTCATTAACTATCGATATTTCTCTCTTTTGAGCAACTTTGAAATACTTCCTTCCACACAACTCTATGACCACTCGGCAATAACAATATGTTTATAAGGTATTTGTTTACAAACAGGAATTCAAGTACTTGATCAATTGGATATCCCCAGTATACACATTGCGTGTGATAACGATAAACGTAATTCATTCTTAAATTTACTTCAGTCGCACAGTAACGATTAACGCGTTTAATAATAATAATAATAATAATAATAATAATATAATAATAATAATAATAATAATAATATAATAATAACATAAATTGAGGGTGTAGAATTGCTAACATGGCAATAACAAAAACAAAACAGTTTGGGAAAAAAATGAAAACTCAGTACAAGAAAAGTATACTCAGCTCAGAAGGCTTATCTATAGATGAGTTGTATAAGCATTTTGAAACCTTTTGGTGCTGCGAAAAATTAAAACCTTTTAAGGCGTATGAGTCGCTAGATGGGATAATCTCGGAAACAGAACTTAAGAATTTTATATCTTCTATATCGAAAGAGCCCCGGCATCAATATGTTAATGGCGTTTTATTTTAAGAATTCATTTGAAATTAGTTCCGCCAAATTTGCTCAAATTGTAAAACATAGTGTTAGATAACGCAGAATACCCGGAGTCATTAGGAGAGGGTAATAATAACACCAATATATAACATAACAGAACGCGTGGTAACGCGAGTGCATATAAAAATTATAGAGGCATAGCGTTAAGCAATATATTAAGTAAGGTGTAAAAATTGCGACCCAAACTTAAGTGCAATCGGAAGTGACAAAATGATAAATATGATAGGTTTTCATCTCGGCAGATCGGCCACTGATGCCAATGAATTCATATTCGATTACAGTCGAAACTCGGTGTCTCGGTATCGCAAGGCTCGATATCCTCGTTGGCTCGAACACGATTTAAAGTGTTTGTTTTTTTCAATATGTTCATACGAAATTCGATCGGTTAGCTTGATATTTTGAGGTTAATATTTCTCAACGCTCGATGTCATTTTGCGGTCTCTAGTTAACATTTAACATTTTGTTTTGTTTGTATTACTCGATGTCAGTTTTCACACCTTTATTTGTTTGCTTGGCTAAGCCGAGGCGCTGATCGATTAATTTTGCTTGATTGGTATTATAATCATTATCATATTTAAATGTTTAACAGTTTGAGCAAACATGCTTTCACTTTAATTTCTGTCTTTAGCTGGTACGAATACAGACGTTTATTGTATGTCAGAGTCAAGTTTAAGTTTTATTAGCATAAACATAAAAATGTCATTGCTATTATACATAATACAATTTAAAGACGGTGAACAAGTAATGTATATATAAACACAAATGTAAATATTAATCATAAGAAAATTATGTTGTTAAATATCTAAAAAATGAACCAGATAAATCTAAGTTATCATTAACTTTTCCATTTACACAATTATCTAAGTTTGTAAATAACATGCCTGATGAAAATATAGGGTTTGAATATTGTTGAATACATGTATAAGAACAAATTTGACATAAATATCTCATTGATAAGAACGTGCACGAGGATTTCGTGTTTAACAAATCGTCCCACTGTGTTAGTTTAATAGATTGATACATGCTATTCTATGTTTGATTATATTAATATAGTTAAGATTGGGATTCACATACAACACTTATTTTCATAAGTACATACGTTTCTAGCTTTTTACTATTATTAACATCTTGAAACCAACAAAGTACGCATTGATCATAAACACGTTGGATTAACATCTCCACTTCAACTTTCGTAACATTTGCATTATGTCACATTTATGTATGTCCAAACTCATCTATATGTGCGTTTTAATAGTAATGTCAGTACAGGTATAAATCTGATTGTGTTTTAATCAGGCGTCTTCAGATAAAATTATTGCGCTGAAGGTTTCTCCAAATGGAAGAATTAATACAACTGTCAAATGTTGAGCAATCTTGAGAGGACTCGGTACAACCTAAGCTATTCACACGTATTCCTACTAACTTAGTATCAAGATTAGTTGTTTATGTTTTCTATGGATGGGTTTATATAATTTTATTGCGTAAATAAATTTAAAAAAATCAAATTATTTCATATGATCAAATTTGTCATATTGTGAACTGTACGATATGCACACGGTAATAATTAGTCTTTAGGAGATAACGTAGCAAACAACAAACGAAGGTTAACAAGTCTTTCTTTAACGTATAAATATACACATACAATACGCAATATCGCTTGGCTCAATATTCGCGAGGCTCGAAGTATTATGGCCAGTCCCTGATATATCGAGACAACGGATTTCGATTGTATATGTATTTGAAAACGTCTTATTTGGTACGCGTCAAAGAAATTTAATTTGAACAGAACAGAACAGACATTATATTAAGACTTATACTAACGTACATTGTCTCATCACATATAATAATTCACTTAAATATGTCATGTGTTTGTACAAGGTAAGTTTAAAAGTTGAACAAATATTTGTGTTACAGGAGCGTTATGCAATTATTATTAACTACTATAAGGTATAAATATGTAAACGCAGTAGTGTAACAGCTTCATAAACAGGCTATAAAAGAGGATGAACAGAATTATGTATCATTGTTTAGAATAGAGTTACGGATACATAGTGATTCCTTAACGTACTTACAGAGCTTAATAAGCTCAAATCTATTAACAGAGTTTAATAGTTGGTGATATTTAAACACGGAGGGGCGAACATAATAATGACGTTTAATGTATTTCTGTCTTATAACTAAATAACATGGGCATATACATACAAAATGGTATTCATCTTCAATATCAAGATGGTTACAACACATACAGTAGCGTTCATTACGCGGTGTATTATTTCTGGCATATCGTCCAGTTTGTATCCTTAATGGATGTACAGATAATCGTGATCTACAAATATAAAGTCGGTATTTCCTTGGTAGTATATTCAGATATTCTTCATACTGGAATGCATTTTTAAATACCTTATACATATCAAGAACAGAACTATTAGATAATGAACCATGCCATTCCTGCTTAAATGTATCTATAACTCTACATTTAAATTCGTGAACAAATGTATTTACGTTTACATTTTGTACATTATCAAATATATGTGTAAAACCATAATCATTGAAGTACCATGCTATTCATATTTGTTTGTAACAATAAACGATGCCTTATTTAAAAGTCCTAAGTAAAGAATTAATAAGGTGTGATATCTAGCAAATTAAAAAAAGCAAAAATCAATTCTCCGTCCGAATCAAAACGCGTGTAGCCACTTCATCAGAACGTTGGTTCAAAAACAAAACAAAACTCAAATATATTTATCAAATAACAACTGGGATAATAAAACATGTTACATAAAAATACGTTAACAATAATATATTATTATTAAACGCGCATTGACTATTAGCGAGAAGAAGAAATGACCTTCTGGTGAAAATTTTCAATGTCTCCCAAAGGTCGCAACGATGTTACCCAAAGGTTGTATTTGTCAGTTCATGTCTAGTATTTCCCTTATATGTGTAAACTAGGACAACAGCCAGTAGGCGGCGGTCACCATTTGTTCAGATTAAGCTTAGTATAAGCTCATTCGGAACTCCTCGGCCATTTTTATTGAAAACAACCTCGGATGTTTGTCGGTACATCAGTTAAAGTAGTTCGTATTTTTTTAATTAAATCATTTTAGAAATGTAGTGTTTTAGAATTGTGTTTACTGATCTAAGTTTAAACTGATTGTCATTGAAGTATATTATTGCAAACATAATTAAGATTTCCAAGAGTAAAGTCATAAAGTTTAACTACTAAATAAAATCACTACGCGATCTACTTGCAGCGGACGTAAACGTACCTCTTTTTTAGTATGTAAACCGTCCAAATACATCCGAGGTTGTTTTTGAAAAAAATGGCCGAGGAGCTCCGAATGAGTATAAGCTATGGTCCAAGGTCATGCCGGAAGTCACTATACATTCAGTTTAGGACTAGTAAGTCTCTTTTATGCATATGCAAGGGCGTCAGGCATAACCAGGATGACACTGTATGATCAGTTCAACCTAGTATGTTCCAACTATATTTCTTCTCAACAATTTGTTTAGTTCAAGCCAAGTATATCCATATACTGTGTCTTCTAGAACGGTAAAATTAGGCGGATATCATTCTTTGTTCAGTTCGGGACTCATAATATGTCCTTATTGAATCCCTACCGGGGTACAACCAGTAGGCGGCGGTCAATATTTATGCGATCAAATCAGGTCTGGTATGTCTTTATTTGTGCCGAACAGAGAGACTACCAGTAGGCTGATTCACTAAATGTGCACATGAGGGCGACAATCGGTACGTGCAAGCTATTATACGTTTACTCAGGCCCAGTATGTTCCAATAATAAAGATGGCCTGCGACATTTGAGCCTGGTTGATGACCTTATTAATGCCCGCTAGGGCACTAGGTCATGCGGAGGTCACTGCATAATCACTTTAGGTCAAGGACGTCTCAATTATGTTTCTACTAGTGCGAAAACAAGTAGTCTGAGGTCACTTTATGCCCAGTTCACGTCTAGTTACTCCCTATAATGAGTAAACTATGGCAATACTCAGAAGTATGAGGTCATTATATTCTCTGCTCAGACTCAGGGTGTTTTAATACGGCGCCGTGACATGGTGAAGACCACTGTTTATCAAGGTTTTTTAAGGTAAAGACTCGTACAAGTTTTGTTCAAGACTGAAAATGTCTTTTTATGATTCCAAAATTTCGACAACCAGTTGGCTGAGGTCTCCATGTCTTCTATTCAGGCATAGAATAGTCGCTATTATGTTCATACTCTGGCGACAACCAATATGCTATGGTTTAAGATACTTGCCTTCTTGGCGCGTGGTAACGCGAGTGAATATAAAAATTCTAGACGCATAGCGTTAAACAATATATTAAGTAAGGTGTAAAAATTGCGACCCAAACTTAAGTGCAATCGGAAGTGACAAAATGATAAATATGATAGGTTTTCATCTCGGCAGATCGGCCACTGATGCCAATGAATTCATATTCGATTACAGTCGAAACTCGGTGTCTCGGTATCGCAAGGTTCGATATCCTCGTTGGCTCGAACAAGGTTTAAAGTGTTTGTTTTTTTCAATATGTTCATATAAAATTCGATCGGTTAGCTTGGTATTTTGAGGTTAAATATTTCTCAACGCTCGATGTCATTTTGCGGTCTCTAGTAAACAGTAAACATTTTGTTTTGTTTGTATTACTCGATGTCAGTTTTCACACCTTGATTTGTTCGCTTGGCTAAGCCGAGGCGCTGATCGATTAATTTTGCTTGATTGGTATTATAATCATTATCATATTTAAATGGTTTAACAGTTTGAGCAAACATGCTTTCACTTTAATTTCTGTCTTTAGCTGGTACGAATACAGACGTTAAAAGTATGTCAGAGTCAAGTTTAAGTTTTATTAGCATAAACATAAAAATGTCATTGCTATTATACATAATACAATTTAAAGACGGTGAACAAGTAATGTATATACAAACACAAATGTAAATATTAATCATAAGAAAATTATGTTGTTAAATATCTAAAAAATGAACCAGATAAATCTAAGTTATCAGTTAACTTTTCCATTTACACAATTATCTAAGTTTGTAAATAACATGCCTGATGAAAATATAGGGTTTGAATATTGTTGAATACATGTATAAGAACAAATTTGACATAAATATCTCATTGATAAGAACGTGCACGAGGATTTCGTGTTTAACAAATCGCCCACTGTGTTAGTTTAATAGATTGATACATGCTATTCTATGTTTGATTATATTAATATAGTTAAGATTGGGCTCACATACAACACTTATTTTCATAAGTACATACGTTTCTAGCTTTTTACTATTATTAACATTTTGAAACCAACAAAGTACGCATTGATCATAAACACGTTGGATTAACATCTCCACTTCAACTTTCGTAACATTTGCATTATGTCACATTTATGTATGTCCAAACTCATCTATTGTGCGTTTTAATAGTAATGTCAGTACAGGTATAAATCTGATTGTGTTTTAATCAGGCGTCTTCAGATAAAATTATTGCGCTGAAGGTTTCTCCAAATGGAAGAATTAATACAACTGTCAAATGTTGAGCAATCTTGAGAGGACTCGGTACAACCTAAGCTATTCACACGTATTCCTACTAACTTAAGTATCAAGATTAGTTGTTTATGTTTTCTATGGATGGGTTTATATAATTTTATTGCGTAAATAAATTTAAAAAAAAATCAAATTATTTCATATGATCAAATTTGTCATATTGTGAACTGTACGATATGCACACGGTAATAATAGGTCTTTAGGAGATAACGTAGCAAACAACAAACGAGGTTAACAAGTCTTTCTTTAACGTATAAATATACACATACAATACGCAATATCGCTTGGCTCAATATTCGCGAGGCTCGAAGTAATATGGCCAGTCCCTGATATATCGAGACAACGGATTTCGATTGTATATGTATTTGAAAACGTCTTATTTGGTACGCGTCAAAGAAATTTAATTTGAACAGAACAGAACAGACATTATATTAAGACTTATACTAACGTACATTGTCTCATCACATATAATAATTCACTTAAATATGTCATGTGTTTGTACAAGGTAAGTTTAAAAGTTGAACAAATATTTGTGTTACAGGAGCGTTATGCAATTATTATTAACTACTATAAGGTATAAATATGTAAACGCAGTAGTGTAACAGCTTCATAAACAGGCTATAAAAGAGGATGAACAGAATTATGTATCATTGTTTAGAATAGAGTTACGGATACATAGTGATTCCTTAACGTACTTACAGAGCTTAATAAGCTCAAATCTATTAACAGAGTTTAATAGTTGGTGATATTTAAACACGGAGGGGCGAACATAATAATGACGTTTAATGTATTTCTGTCTTATAACTAAATAACATGGGCATATACATACAAAATGGTATTCATCTTCAATATCAAGATGGTTACAACACATACAGTAGCGTTCATTACGCGGTGTATTATTTCTGGCATATCGTCCAGTTTGTATCCTTAATGGATGTACAGATAATCGTGATCTACAAATATAAAGTCGGTATTTCCTTGGTAGTATATTCAGATATTCTTCATACTGGAATGCATTTTTAAATACCTTATACATATCAAGAACAGAACTATTAGATAATGAACCATGCCATTCCTGCTTAAATGTATCTATAACTCTACATTTAAATTCGTGAACAAATGTATTTACGTTTACATTTTGTACATTATCAAATATATGTGTAAAACCATAATCATTGAAGTACCATGCTATTCATATTTGTTTGTAACAATAAACGATGCCTTATTTAAAAGTCCTAAGTAAAGAATTAATAAGGTGTGATATCTAGCAAATTAAAAAAAGCAAAAATCAATTCTCCGTCCGAATCAAAACGCGTGTAGCCACTTCATCAGAACGTTGGTTCAAAAACAAAACAAAACTGAAATATATTTATCAAATAACAACTGGGATAATAAAACATGTTACATAAAAATACGTTAACAATAATATATTATTATTAAACGCGCATTGACTATTAGCGAGAAGAAGAAATGACCTTCTGGTGAAAATTTTCAATGTCTCCCAAAGGTCGCAACGATGTTACCCAAAGGTTGTATTTGTCAGTTCATGTCTAGTATTTCCCTTATATGTGTAAACTAGGACAACAGCCAGTAGGCGGCGGTCACCATTTGTTCAGATTAAGCTTAGTATAAGCTCATTCGGAACTCCTCGGCCATTTTTATTGAAAACAACCTCGGATGTTTGTCGGTACATCAGTTAAAGTAGTTCGTATTTTTTTAATTAAATCATTTTAGAAATGTAGTGTTTTAGAATTGTGTTTACTGATCTAAGTTTAAACTGATTGTCATTGAAGTATATTATTGCAAACATAATTAAGATTTCCAAGAGTAAAGTCATAAAGTTTAACTTACTAAATAAAATCACTACGCGATCTACTTGCAGCGGACGTAAACGTACCTCTTTTTTAGTACTGTAAACCGTCCAAATACATCCGAGGTTGTTTTTGAAAAAAAATGGCCGAGGAGCTCCGAATGAGTATAAGCTATGGTCCAAGGTACATGCCGGAAGTCACTATACATTCAGTTTAGGACTAGTAAGTCTCTTTTATGCATATGCAAGGGCGTCAGGCATAACCAGGATGACACTGTATGATCAGTTCAACCTAGTATGTTCCAACTATATTTCTTCTCAACAATTTGTTTAGTTCAAGCCAAGTATATCCATATACTGTGTCTTCTAGAACGGTAAAATTAGGCGGATATCATTCTTTGTTCAGTTCAGGACTCATAATATGTCCTTATTGAATCCCCACCTGGGCGACAACCAGTAGGCGGCGGTCAATATTTATGCGATCAAATCAGGTCTGGTATGTCTTTATTTGTGCCGAACAGAGAGACTACCAGTAGGCTGATTCACTAAATGTGCACATGAGGGCGACAATCGGTACGTGCAAGCTATTATACGTTTACTCAGGCCCAGTATGTTCCAATAATAAAGATGGCCTGCGACATTTGAGCCTGGTTGATGACCTTATTAATGCCCGCTAGGGCACTAGGTCATGCGGAGGTCACTGCATAATCACTTTAGGTCAAGGACGTCTCAATTATGTTTCTACTAGTGCGAAAACAAGTAGTCTGAGGTCACTTTATGCCCAGTTCACGTCTAGTTACTCCCTATAATGAGTAAACTATGGCAATACTCAGAAGTATGAGGTCATTGTATTCTCTGCTCAGACTCAGGGTGTTTTAATACGGCGCCGTGACATGGTGAAGACCACTGTTTATCAAGGTTTTTTAAGGTAAAGACTCGTACAAGTTTTGTTCAAGACTGAAAATGTCTTTTTATGATTCCAAAATTTCGACAACCAGTTGGCTGAGGTCTCCATGTCTTCTATTCAGGCATAGAATATCGCTATTATGTTCATACTCTGGCGACAACCAATATGCTATGGTTTAAGATACTTGCCTTCTTGGCGCGTGGTAACGCGAGTGAATATAAAAATTCTAGACGCATAGCGTTAAACAATATATTAAGTAAGGTGTAAAAATTGCGACCCAAACTTATGTGCAATCGGAAGTGACAAAATGATAAATATGATAGGTTTTCATCTCGGCAGATCGGCCACTGATGCCAATGAATTCATATTCGATTACAGTCGAAACTCGGTGTCTCGGTATCGCAAGGTTCGATATCCTCGTTGGCTCGAACAAGGTTTAAAGTGTTTGTTTTTTTCAATATGTTCATATAAAATTCGATCGGTTAGCTTGGTATTTTGAGGTTAAATATTTCTCAACGCTCGATGTCATTTTGCGGTCTCTAGTAAACAGTAAACATTTTGTTTTGTTTGTATTACTCGATGTCAGTTTTCACACCTTGATTTGTTCGCTTGGCTAAGCCGAGGCGCTGATCGATTAATTTTGCTTGATTGGTATTATAATCATTATCATATTTAAATGGTTTAACAGTTTGAGCAAACATGCTTTCACTTTAATTTCTGTCTTTAGCTGGTACGAATACAGACGTTAAAAGTATGTCAGAGTCAAGTTTAAGTTTTATTAGCAAAAACATAAAAATGTCATTGCTATTATACATAATACAATTTAAAGACGGTGAACAAGTAATGTATATACAAACACAAATGTAAATATTAATCATAAGAAAATTATGTTGTTAAATATCTAAAAAATGAACCAGATAAATCTAAGTTATCGTTAACTTTTCCATTTACACAATTATCTAAGTTTGTAAATAACATGCCTGATGAAAATATAGGGTTTGAATATTGTTGAATACATGTATAAGAACAAATTTGACATAAATATCTCATTGATAAGAACGTGCACGAGGATTTCGTGTTTAACAAATCGCCCACTGTGTTAGTTTAATAGATTGATACATGCTATTCTATGTTTGATTATATTAATATAGTTATGAATGGGATTACATACAACACTTATTTTCATAAGTACATACGTTTCTAGCTTTTTACTATTATTAACATTTTGAAACCAACAAAGTACGCATTGATCATAAACACGTTGGATTAACATCTCCACTTCAACTTTCGTAACATTTGCATTATGTCACATTTATGTATGTCCAAACTCATCTATTGTGCGTTTTAATAGTAATGTCAGTACAGGTATAAATCTGATTGTGTTTTGATCAGGCGTCTTCAGATAAAATTATTGCGCTGAAGGTTTCTCCAAATGGAAGAATTAATACAACTGTCAAATGTTGAGCAATCTTGAGAGGACTCGGTACAACCTAAGTTAATCACACGTATTCCTACTAACTTAATATCAAGATTAGTTGTTTATGTTTTCTATGGATGGGTTTATATAATTTTATTGCGTAAATAAATTTAAAAAAAAATCAAATTATTTCATATGATCAAATTTGTCATATTGTGAACTGTACGATATGCACACGGTAATAATAGGTCTTTAGGAGATAACGTAGCAAACAACAAACGAGGTTAACAAGTCTTTCTTTAACGTATAAATATACACATACAATACGCAATATCGCTTGGCTCAATATTCGCGAGGCTCGAAGTAATATGGCCAGTCCCTGATATATCGAGACAACGGATTTCGATTGTATATGTATTTGAAAACGTCTTATTTGGTACGCGTCAAAGAAATTTAATTTGAACAGAACAGAACAGACATTATATTAAGACTTATACTAACGTACATTGTCTCATCACATATAATAATTCACTTAAATATGTCATGTGTTTGTACAAGGTAAGTTTAAAAGTTGAACAAATATTTGTGTTACAGGAGCGTTATGCAATTATTATTAACTACTATAAGGTATAAATATGTAAACGCAGTAGTGTAACAGCTTCATAAACAGGCTATAAAAGAGGATGAACAGAATTATGTATCATTGTTTAGAATAGAGTTACGGATACATAGTGATTCCTTAACGTACTTACAGAGCTTAATAAGCTCAAATCTATTAACAGAGTTTAATAGTTGGTGATATTTAAACACGGAGGGGCGAACATAATAATGACGTTTAATGTATTTCTGTCTTATAACTAAATAACATGGGCATATACATACAAAATGGTATTCATCTTCAATATCAAGATGGTTACAACACATACAGTAGCGTTCATTACGCGGTGTATTATTTCTGGCATATCGTCCAGTTTGTATCCTTAATGGATGTACAGATAATCGTGATCTACAAATATAAAGTCGGTATTTCCTTGGTAGTATATTCAGATATTCTTCATACTGGAATGCATTTTTAAATACCTTATACATATCAAGAACAGAACTATTAGATAATGAACCATGCCATTCCTGCTTAAATGTATCTATAACTCTACATTTAAATTCGTGAACAAATGTATTTACGTTTACATTTTGTACATTATCAAATATATGTGTAAAACCATAATCATTGAAGTACCATGCTATTCATATTTGTTTGTAACAATAAACGATGCCTTATTTAAAAGTCCTAAGTAAAGAATTAATAAGGTGTGATATCTAGCAAATTAAAAAAGCAAAAATCAATTCTCCGTCCGAATCAAAACGCGTGTAGCCACTTCATCAGAACGTTGGTTCAAAAACAAAACAAAACTCAAATATATTTATCAAATAACAACTGGGATAATAAAACATGTTACATAAAAATACGTTAACAATAATATATTATTATTAAACGCGCATTGACTATTAGCGAGAAGAAGAAATGACCTTCTGGTGAAAATTTTCAATGTCTCCCAAAGGTCGCAACGATGTTACCCAAAGGTTGTATTTGTCAGTTCATGTCTAGTATTTCCCTTATATGTGTAAACTAGGACAACAGCCAGTAGGCGGCGGTCACCATTTGTTCAGATTAAGCTTAGTATAAGCTCATTCGGAACTCCTCGGCCATTTTTATTGAAAACAACCTCGGATGTTTGTCGGTACATCAGTTAAAGTAGTTCGTATTTTTTTAATTAAATCATTTTAGAAATGTAGTGTTTTAGAATTGTGTTTACTGATCTAAGTTTAAACTGATTGTCATTGAAGTATATTATTGCAAACATAATTAAGATTTCCAAGAGTAAAGTCATAAAGTTTAACTACTAAATAAAATCACTACGCGATCTACTTGCAGCGGACGTAAACGTACCTCTTTTTTAGTACGTAAACCGTCCAAATACATCCGAGGTTGTTTTTGAATAAAAATGGCCGAGGAGCTCCGAATGAGTATAAGCTATGGTCCAAGGTCATGCCGGAAGTCACTATACATTCAGTTTAGGACTAGTAAGTCTCTTTTATGCATATGCAAGGGCGTCAGGCATAACCAGGATGACACTGTATGATCAGTTCAACCTAGTATGTTCCAACTATATTTCTTCTCAACAATTTGTTTAGTTCAAGCCAAGTATATCCATATACTGTGTCTTCTAGAACGGTAAAATTAGGCGGATATCATTCTTTGTTCAGTTCAGGACTCATAATATGTCCTTATTGAATCCCCTACCTGGGCGACAACCAGTAGGCGGCGGTCAATATTTATGCGATCAAATCAGGTCTGGTATGTCTTTATTTGTGCCGAACAGAGAGACTACCAGTAGGCTGATTCACTAAATGTGCACATGAGGGCGACAATCGGTACGTGCAAGCTATTATACGTTTACTCAGGCCCAGTATATTCCAATAATAAAGATGGCCTGCGACATTTGAGCCTGGTTGATGACCTTATTAATGCCCGCTAGGGCACTAGGTCATGCGGAGGTCACTGCATAATCACTTTAGGTCAAGGACGTCTCAATTATGTTTCTACTAGTGCGAAAACAAGTAGTCTGAGGTCACTTTATGCCCAGTTCACGTCTAGTTACTCCCTATAATGAGTAAACTATGGCAATACTCAGAAGTATGAGGTCATTGTATTCTCTGCTCAGACTCAGGGTGTTTTAATACGGCGCCGTGACATGGTGAAGACCACTGTTTATCAAGGTTTTTTAAGGTAAAGACTCGTACAAGTTTTGTTCAAGACTGAAAATGTCTTTTTATGATTCCAAAATTTCGACAACCAGTTGGCTGAGGTCTCCCTGTCTTCTATTCAGGCATAGAATATCGCTATTATGTTCATACTCTGGCGACAACCAATATGCTATGGTTTAAGATACTTGCCTTCTTGGCGCGTGGTAACGCGAGTGAATATAAAAATTCTAGACGCATAGCGTTAAACAATATATTAAGTAAGGTGTAAAAATTGCGACCCAAACTTAATGTGCAATCGGAAGTGACAAAATGATAAATATGATAGGTTTTCATCTCGGCAGATCGGCCACTGATGCCAATGAATTCATATTCGATTACAGTCGAAACTCGGTGTCTCGGTATCGCAAGGTTCGATATCCTCGTTGGCTCGAACAAGGTTTAAAGTGTTTGTTTTTTTCAATATGTTCATATAAAATTCGATCGGTTAGCTTGGTATTTTGAGGTTAAATATTTCTCAACGCTCGATGTCATTTTGCGGTCTCTAGTAAACAGTAAACATTTTGTTTTGTTTGTATTACTCGATGTCAGTTTTCACACCTTGATTTGTTCGCTTGGCTAAGCCGAGGCGCTGATCGATTAATTTTGCTTGATTGGTATTATAATCATTATCATATTTAAATGGTTTAACAGTTTGAGCAAACATGCTTTCACTTTAATTTCTGTCTAGCTGGTACGAATACAGACGTTAAAAGTATGTCAGAGTCAAGTTTAAGTTTTATTAGCAAAAACATAAAAATGTCATTGCTATTATACATAATACAATTTAAAGACGGTGAACAAGTAATGTATATACAAACACAAATGTAAATATTAATCATAAGAAAATTATGTTGTTAAATATCTAAAAAATGAACCAGATAAATCTAAGTTATCATTAACTTTTCCATTTACACAATTATCTAAGTTTGTAAATAACATGCCTGATGAAAATATAGGGTTTGAATATTGTTGAATACATGTATAAGAACAAATTTGACATAAATATCTCATTGATAAGAACGTGCACGAGGATTTCGTGTTTAACAAATCGCCCACTGTGTTAGTTTAATAGATTGATACATGCTATTCTATGTTTGATTATATTAATATAGTTAAGATTGGGCTCACATACAACACTTATTTTCATAAGTACATACGTTTCTAGCTTTTTACTATTATTAACATTTTGAAACCAACAAAGTACGCATTGATCATAAACACGTTGGATTAACATCTCCACTTCAACTTTCGTAACATTTGCATTATGTCACATTTATGTATGTCCAAACTCATCTAATGTGCGTTTTAATAGTAATGTCAGTACAGGTATAAATCTGATTGTGTTTTAATCAGGCGTCTTCAGATAAAATTATTGCGCTGAAGGTTTCTCCAAATGGAAGAATTAATACAACTGTCAAATGTTGAGCAATCTTGAGAGGACTGGGTACAACCTAAGCTATTCACACGTATTCCTACTAAATTAGTATCAAGATTAGTTGTTTATGTTTTCTATGGATGGGTTTATATAATTTTATTGCGTAAATAAATTTAAAAAAAAATCAAATTATTTCATATGATCAAATTTGTCATATTGTGAACTGTACGATATGCACACGGTAATAATAGGTCTTTAGGAGATAACGTAGCAAACAACAAACGAGGTTAACAAGTCTTTCTTTAACGTATAAATATACACATACAATACGCAATATCGCTTGGCTCAATATTCGCGAGGCTCGAAGTATTATGGCCAGTCCCTGATATATCGAGACAACGGATTTCGATTGTATATGTATTTGAAAACGTCTTATTTGGTACGCGTCAAAGAAATTTAATTTGAAGTACCATGCTATTCATATTTGTTTGTAACAATAAACGATGCCTTATTTAAAAGTCCTAAGTAAAGAATTAATAAGGTGTGATATCTAGCAAATTAAAAAAAGCAAAAATCAATTCTCCGTCCGAATCAAAAAGCGTGTAGCCACTTCATCAGGAACGTTGGTTCAAAAACAAAACAAAACTGAAATATATTTATCAAATAACAACTGGGATAATAAAACTTGTTACATAAAAATACGTTAACAATAATATATTATTATTAAACGCGCATTGACTATTAGCGAGAAGAAGAAATGACCTTCTGGTGAAAATTTTCAATGTCTCCCAAAGGTCGCAACGATGTTACCCAAAGGTTGTATTTGTCAGTTCATGTCTAGTATTTCCCTTATATGTGTAAACTAGGACAACAGCCAGTAGGCGGCGGTCACCATTTGTTCAGATTAAGCTTAGTATAAGCTCATTCGGAACTCCTCGGCCATTTTTATTGAAAACAACCTCGGATGTTTGTCGGTACATCAGTTAAAGTAGTTCGTATTTTTTTAATTAAATCATTTTAGAAATGTAGTGTTTTAGAATTGTGTTTACTGATCTAAGTTTAAACTGATTGTCATTGAAGTATATTATTGCAAACATAATTAAGATTTCCAAGAGTAAAGTCATAAAGTTTAACTACTAAATAAAATCACTACGCGATCTACTTGCAGCGGACGTAAACGTACCTCTTTTTTAGTGCGTAAACCGTCCAAATACATCCGAGGTTGTTTTTGAAAAAAATGGCAGAGGAGCTCCGAATGAGTATAAGCTATGGTCCAAGGTATGCCGGAAGTCACTATACATTCAGTTTAGGACTAGTAAGTCTCTTTTATGCATATGCAAGGGCGTCAGGCATAACCAGGATGTCACTGTATGATCAGTTCAACCTAGTATGTTCCAACTATATTTCTTCTCAACAATTTGTTTAGTTCAAGCCAAGTATATCCATATACTGTGTCTTCTAGAACGGTAAAAATAGGCGGATATCATTCTTTGTTCAGTTCAGGACTCATAATATGTCCTTATTGAATCCCCACCTGGGCGACAACCAGTAGGCGGCGGTCAATATTTATGCGATCAAATCAGGTCTGGTATGTCTTTATTTGTGCCGAACAGAGAGACTACCAGTAGGCTGATTCACTAAATGTGCACATGAGGGCGACAATCGGTACGTGCAAGCTATTATACGTTTACTCAGGCCCAGTATATTCCAATGATAAAAATACTTGCGTATTAAGCAGTATGGCATGCTAATGTTTGAGCTTGAATGATGACCTTATTTATGCCCACTAGGGCACTAGGACATGCGGAGGTTACTGCATATTCACTTTAGGTCAAGTACGTCACATTTATGTGTCTATTAGTGTGATAACCAGTAGTTTGATGTCACTTTATGCCCAGTTCACGTCTAGTAACTCTCTATAATGAGTAAACTATGGCAACAATCAGAAATATGAGGTCATTATATACTCTCCTCAGGCTCAGGGAATGTTTTTTCAGGTAAAGACTCCTACATGTTTTGTCCCAAGACTGAAATGTCCCTTTTATGATCCCAAAATTTCGACAACTAGTTGGCTGAGGTCTTCTGGTCTTCTATTCAGGGATAGAATGCCGCTATTATGTTCCTACTCGGGCGACAAGTAGTATGCTGCGGTTTAAGATATATGCCATCTCGTGTATCAACCAGTAGGGAGATCATTTTGTGTTCAGCATAGGCTGGTTATTTATGTGATTTTTGTATAATGTCTAAAATATATTATAAACAAATCCGATCTTTTGGTAATATTGTTGCAACCTTTGAAAGACATGAAATGATGTTACCAGATGGTCAAATCTTCTGTTTTCCGAAAGTAAGTTTTGTGTTCAAAAAGAATATAGTTTTGCATACGAGTTTTTACATGAAATGTTATCGCATTTCTTATTTTTATTGTGTTTTATATTTTTGTCGTTGTAAATTCATTGTTCTAATGCTGTGTTAATGCATTTTTATATAACTGGACATAAAGGTATATCTGATATTTAACTTCTTAGACATGACATGAATATTTAGCCTAAAAATATTGTTAAGGTCTCAGAAAATCTGTGGTCAGTAACAGTAGTACGTGTCATGCTATACTAAACCAAAGAAGTTATGTTGAAATGTTTTATGCAGAAGTATGTGTGCAGCTCGTATATCGTTTTAGTGCTTACTAGTGCAACGAAATGTAGGCAAAACTAACTATGTCCAGTTCGGTTCAGGGCGTGTATGTCGCTCTTTCGTGCCTTCAAGTGTGGCAGCCAATAGACAGAGATCGCTTTATGTTAAGTTCAGCTCCGATATGTCCCTGTTTTGTTCGTCCTAGGGAAATAACAAGTTGGCAAATGTCACTGTGTGTTTAGTTCAAACTAATAATGTCCCTAAAATATCCCTTCTATGGCAAGAGCGATAACCAGTAGCAGGAGGTCATTCTTGTTCCGCTTAGCCCTTTTGGGTGCTTATTAGTGCAAGAACCACAAGCAGGTCATAATGAACATTTCACGTCTATCATGTTTCTATAATTTGCCTTATAGTCTCGAAATAGTCCGTCCCTATTATTTGCTTTCTATTGAAAAAACAGTAGGGGCGATCACTATCATTTATCTATTCGGTCGCTATTTTCAATGTTCCAATAATAAAGATGGCCTGCGACATTTGAGCCTGGTTGATGACCTTATTAATGCCCGCTAGGGCACTAGGTCATGCGGAGGTCACTGCATAATCACTTTAGGTCAAGGACGTCTCAATTATGTTTCTACTAGTGCGAAAACAAGTAGTCTGAGGTCACTTTATGCCCAGTTCACGTCTAGTTACTCCCTATAATGAGTAAACTATGGCAATACTCAGAAGTATGAGGTCATTGTATTCTCTGCTCAGACTCAGGGTGTTTTAATACGGCGCCGTGACATGGTGAAGACCACTGTTTATCAAGGTTTTTTAAGGTAAAGACTCGTACAAGTTTTGTTCAAGACTGAAAATGTCTTTTTATGATTCCAAAATTTCGACAACCAGTTGGCTGAGGTCTCCCTGTCTTCTATTCAGGCATAGAATATCGCTATTATGTTCATACTCTGGCGACAACCAATATGCTATGGTTTAAGATACTTGCCTTCTTAGCGCGTGGTAACGCGAGTGAATATAAAAATTCTAGACGCATAGCGTTAAACAATATATTAAGTAAGGTGTAAAAATTGCGACCCAAACTTATGTGCAATCGGAAGTGACAAAATGATAAATATGATAGGTTTTCATCTCGGCAGATCGGCCACTGATGCCAATGAATTCATATTCGATTACAGTCGAAACTCGGTGTCTCGGTATCGCAAGGTTCGATATCCTCGTTGGCTCGAACAAGGTTTAAAGTGTTTGTTTTTTTCAATATGTTCATATAAAATTCGATCGGTTAGCTTGGTATTTTGAGGTTAAATATTTCTCAACGCTCGATGTCATTTTGCGGTCTCTAGTAAACAGTAAACATTTTGTTTTGTTTGTATTACTCGATGTCAGTTTTCACACCTTGATTTGTTCGCTTGGCTAAGCCGAGGCGCTGATCGATTAATTTTGCTTGATTGGTATTATAATCATTATCATATTTAAATGGCTTAACAGTTTGAGCAAACATGCTTTCACTTTAATTTCTGTCTTTAGCTGGTACGAATACAGACGTTAAAAGTATGTCAGAGTCAAGTTTAAGTTTTATTAGCATAAACATAAAAATGTCATTGCTATTATACATAATACAATTTAAAGACGGTGAACAAGTATTTTATATACAAACACAAATGTAAATATTAATCATAAGAAAATTATGTTGTTAAATATCTAAAAAATGAACCAGATAAATCTAAGTTATCATTAACTTTTCCATTTACACAATTATCTAAGTTTGTAAATAACATGCCTGATGAAAATATAGGGTTTGAATATTGTTGAATACATGTATAAGAACAAATTTGACATAAATATCTCATTGATAAGAACGTGCACGAGGATTTCGTGTTTAACAAATCGCACACTGTGTTAGTTTAATAGATTGATACATGCTATTCTTGTTTGATTATATTAATATAGTTAAGATTGGGCTCACATACAACACTTATTTTCATAAGTACATACGTTTCTAGCTTTTTACTATTATTAACATTTTGAAACCAACAAAGTACGCATTGATCATAAACACGTTGGATTAACATCTCCACTTCAACTTTCGTAACATTTGCATTATGTCACATTTATGTATGTCCAAACTCATCTAATGTGCGTTTTAATAGTAATGTCAGTACAGGTATAAATCTGATTGTGTTTTAATCAGGCGTCTTCAGATAAAATTATTGCGCTGAAGGTTTCTCCAAATGAAAGAATTAATACAACTGTCAAATGTTGAGCAATCTTGAGAGGACTCGGTACAACCTAAGCTATTCACACGTATTCCTACTAAATTAGTATCAAGATGAGTTGTTTATGTTTTCTATGGATGGGTTTATATAATTTTATTGCGTAAATAAATTTTAAAAAAAATCAAATTATTTCATATGATCAAATTTGTCATATTGTGAACTGTACGATATGCACACGGTAATAATAGGTCTTTAGGAGATAACGTAGCAAACAACAAACGAGGTTAACAAGTCTTTCTTTAACGTATAAATATACACATACGTTAACAATAATATATTATTATTAAACGCGCATTGACTATTAGCGAGAAGAAGAAATGACCTTCTGGTGAAAATTTTCAATGTCTCCCAAAGGTCGCAACGATGTTACCCAAAGGTTGTATTTGTCAGTTCATGTCTAGTATTTCCCTTATATGTGTAAACTAGGACAACAGCCAGTAGGCGGCGGTCACCATTTGTTCAGATTAAGCTTAGTATAAGCTCATTCGGAACTCCTCGGCCATTTTTATTGAAAACAACCTCGGATGTTTGTCGGTACATCAGTTAAAGTAGTTCGTATTTTTTTAATTAAATCATTTTAGAAATGTAGTGTTTTAGAATTGTGTTTACTGATCTAAGTTTAAACTGATTGTCATTGAAGTATATTATTGCAAACATAATTAAGATTTCCAAGAGTAAAGTCATAAAGTTTAACTACTAAATAAAATCACTACGCGATCTACTTGCAGCGGACGTAAACGTACCTCTTTTTTAGTACGTAAACCGTCCAAATACATCCGAGGTTGTTTTTGAAAAAAAATGGCCGAGGAGCTCCGAATGAGTATAAGCTATGGTCCAAGGTCATGCCGGAAGTCACTATACATTCAGTTTAGGACTAGTAAGTCTCTTTTATGCATATGCAAGGGCGTCAGGCATAACCAGGATGACACTGTATGATCAGTTCAACCTAGTATGTTCCAACTATATTTCTTCTCAACAATTTGTTTAGTTCAAGCCAAGTATATCCATATACTGTGTCTTCTAGAACGGTAAAAATAGGCGGATATCATTCTTTGTTCAGTTCAGGACTCATAATATGTCCTTATTGAATCCCCACCTGGGCGACAACCAGTAGGCGGCGGTCAATATTTATGCGATCAAATCAGGTCTGGTATGTCTTTATTTGTGCCGAACAGAGAGACTACCAGTAGGCTGATTCACTAAATGTGCACATGAGGGCGACAATCGGTACGTGCAAGCTATTATACGTTTACTCAGGCCCAGTATATTCCAATGATAAAAATACTTGCGTATTAAGCAGTATGGCATGCTAATGTTTGAGCTTGAATGATGACCTTATTTATGCCCACTAGGGCACTAGGACATGCGGAGGTTACTGCATATTCACTTTAGGTCAAGTACGTCACATTTATGTGTCTATTAGTGTGATAACCAGTAGTTTGATGTCACTTTATGCCCAGTTCACGTCTAGTAACTCTCTATAATGAGTAAACTATGGCAACAATCAGAAGTATGAGGTCATTATATACTCTCCTCAGGCTCAGGGAATGTTTTTTCAGGTAAAGACTCCTACATGTTTTGTCCCAAGACTGAAATGTCCCTTTTATGATCCCAAAATTTCGACAACTAGTTGGCTGAGGTCTTCTGGTCTTCTATTCAGGGATAGAATGCCGCTATTATGTTCCTACTCGGGCGACAAGTAGTATGCTGCGGTTTAAGATATATGCCATCTCGTGTATCAACCAGTAGGGAGATCATTTTGTGTTCAGCATAGGCTGGTTATTTATGTGATTTTTGTATAATGTCTAAAATATATTATAAACAAATCCGATCTTTTGGTAATATTGTTGCAACCTTTGAAAGACATGAAATGATGTTACCAGATGGTCAAATCTTCTGTTTTCCGAAAGTAAGTTTTGTGTTCAAAAAGAATATAGTTTTGCATACGAGTTTTTACATGAAATGTTATCGCATTTCTTATTTTTATTGTGTTTTATATTTTTGTCGTTGTAAATTCATTGTTCTAATGCTGTGTTAATGCATTTTTATATAACTGGACATAAAGGTATATCTGATATTTAACTTCTTAGACATGACATGAATATTTAGCCTAAAAATATTGTTAAGGTCTCAGAAAATCTGTGGTCAGTAACAGTAGTACGTGTCATGCTATACTAAACCAAAGAAGTTATGTTGAAATGTTTTATGCAGAAGTATGTGTGCAGCTCGTATATCATTTTAGTGCTTACTAGTGCAACGAAATGTAGGCAAAACTAACTATGTCCAGTTCGGTTCAGGGCGTGTATGTCGCTCTTTCGTGCCTTCAAGTGTGGCAGCCAATAGACAGAGATCCCTTTATGTTAAGTTCAGCTCCGATATGTCCCTGTTTTGTTCGTCCTAGGGAAATAACAAGTTGGCAAATGTCACTGTGTGTTTAGTTCAAACTAATAATGTCCCTAAAATATCCCTTCTATGGCAAGAGCGATAACCAGTAGCAGGAGGTCATTCTTGTTCCGCTTAGGCCCTTTTGGGTGCTTATTAGTGCAAGAACCACAAGCAGGTCATAATGAACATTTCACGTCTATGATGTTTCTATAATTTGCCTTATAGTCTCGAAATAGTCCGTCCCTATTATTTGCTTTCTATTGAAAAAACAGTAGGGGCGATCACTATCATTTATCTATTCGGTCGCTATTTTGCGTCTACGAAGATGAAAACCGGTTGGCGAAAGTCTCAGCTTTTTGGTTTCTTTAATCGAAGTATTTTCCTATTTTGTGCCAGTTAGTGCAACAACCAGTAGGCGGAGGTCACTTATTTTAGACAGGACTAGTATGTCGTTTTCTTTCGCCTACTATGGCGACAAGCAGTAGGCGCAGTTCACTATATGATTACAGTATGTCTAGTTTGTCCCTACAATGCAGCTGGTAGGATTACAACCAGTTGGTGGAGGTCACCATGTGTTCCGATATGGCTCAGTAGATCCCTATTATGTGCCGACAAGGCAGATAAATAGTAGGCGATGTCAGTAGGCTGATATCACTCTGTTTTTGGCTCATACTTAGTATGTCGGTATCATGAGACTACCAGGGCCAAAACCAATAGCAAATGGATATCATTTGTTTAATAGGACAAAAACCAGTACGTGGAGGTCATAACTTGAATTCATGACTGTTATATCCTTATATGTGTTATATGTGTTAACTTGGACAACAGCCGGAGGTCAATAAAATTAAGTTCATGTACGGTAGGTTCTTATTATGTGCTTACTTTGATGACAACCAGTTGACAGATTGTCAATATATGTTACCGTTTGACTCAATTATGTGCATAATAGTGCGACGAGGAATGGCGGACGTCACAATAAACCCATTTTGGAAAAATTTGTCTCTATCAGTTGTCTGCCCATCAACCAGTACCTGGATGTCAATGTATGTCCGGCCTTAGACCAGTTGGTTCATATTAATTCTTATTGCATTTAACGCTAGCATGTGCGTAACACGGGTGATGCCCAGTAGGCGGAGGTCATAAACCATCAGTTCACGAATATCATGTTCATATTTTGTGCGTACTAGGGTGACAATTTGTATGCGGATGGCACTATATGAACAGCTGAATTTGCTCTGTTTGTTCCTTTTATGAACTCACTAGGGCATAAAGTCATCGTGGATGTCACATTATGTTCAATTCAGGACAGGTACGTCTCATGCGTCTACTAGGGCATCGGCCAGTGGGTGCTAGTACTATTTTGTGGATACGCGGACCACAATTAGTAGGTGGAGGTCACTATTTTGTAAGTTCAGGCAACTGTAAAAGGAAACTAGAGTGTCGACCCCCATCAACTTTCAACATGGTATATGTGAAATTGTCGTGTGTAGAGCAGTAGAGCAACCGTGACCTTTCTAGAAAAAGATTGTAAATCGTCTACGGAATATTTAAACAAATCCGACCTTTGGGTTACATGGGTGCAACCTTTGGGAAACTTGTACTTGTTATTAGATGGTTAAATAGCATGTTGCCCAAAAGGTATGGTGTTTGATAAAACATAATTTGGCATATGGTTCATTACATTTTGTGTAATCCAATATATATAAATTATAATATAATATATTTTATGTAGATGCAATGTTCTGATGAAATGTGGATACACTAATGGTATTAAAGGATGGAGATGATAATCACCTAAAAATTAAATGAATATTAACCTCAGCCTAATAGGTTAGTAAAAGTAGTATTTGCCATGCTAGAATATATATCAAATAAGTAATGGTAATTAGAATTTTGTCATAAGTTATGGTGCTACAAGAAATACATATTTATTTGGATAATTTGGAACGATTCCAAACGTATCACTTTTTTGAGGCGTATTGTAATAATTATTAAGATTACTTGTTTGCTCATATAGGCATACTTTACAAGTCGGTGGCAAGATATCACTGTTTTTGCAGAATTTGGTATCAACTTGCTGAGATCTTCAGACATATATTGCTAGTTTCTAACTGACGCGTTTCTTTTGACCAAAATCGCATAGCAGTTAGATTTCTACACTTTATCATAATCATTGACTTGTTTCCTCCTCGCCAGTATACTCGATAGTTTTTAATAACTTTATGACAATATATTTCCAATATTTTTATTTTCCACATGTACTATATATCCCCATTATCCTCATATTCTTGTATTTTTCCCAAACATAGTTCTTAAAACTCGAATGATATAGATCGCCTACAACACTTAATGTTTAATGGATGTTTACTATGCTCGTTTTATGAGAATTCTTTGCTGCCAGTCATGGCGTATATCCATTTATGTTCAGTTCAGTTCAGATTTGTACTAGCATGTCTCGGGTTTGTTTCTACTAGGGCAATAATCCGTAAGCCGATGTCAATATACACATTAAACACCGTTAATCCTAAGTCGGGATAAGGATTAACGGTATGTCGAACAAACAATTTATAGAGCAAAACAGCATGCGCGATTTATTGGTGACATAAAACATAAAGTCGTGAAAATGTGCAACACCTTAACACCGTTATGAATGTTAGTTGAGTGATAGTTCAGTATATAATTATGTCAAAACAGTGTTTAATTAATAACAAATAACTTGTGATTATACTTGTTTTATTTAAAATTTATGTAAATA
This sequence comes from Mya arenaria, assembly GCF_026914265.1. Lineage (NCBI taxonomy): Eukaryota > Metazoa > Mollusca > Bivalvia > Myida > Myidae > Mya > Mya arenaria. Next base: position 67,779,660 of record NC_069128.1, on the reverse strand, counting down.
AAAATTAAAGCACATGCATGCATTCATAATGTAAATCAAGTCCCTGTAAAAATATAACAAAGACATATAAATCCTGAATTGAACATAAAGCGATCTTTGCTTTCTTGTTACCGTCCTAGAATGCACTTAAACGCGACACTGAAGTCCTGAACAGGAAATAGTGGCCTTCGCCTACTGGTTGTCGCACAAGTAGGCATTATTGTTTAATGAACATTCTAACGAAAGAGGAATATTTTGCATACATAAAAAATAAATATTTACCGCTCCCCAACTTTGAACATCACATAAATAGCCTAAGGTCATATCTCGTATGTTCCTAGTATGTGCCTATTGGGCAATGACACTTTGTGTGCAGCTGAGTACCAGTTTGTCCCCATATTTTGACTACTTTGCCGCGTTGTCATGGCAAAGTACATTAAATGTACTGTTCGGGACATTATTTTCCCTATTAGGTATATATTATGGCATCAACCAGAAACCGGAGTGACTTAATGCACAACTTAGGACATTGATTTGACCTGTTAGGTGCCAACTTGGACCACAAACTGTAGGATGAGGTCGCATTCTTGTCACATAACATTATAAATAATATCGACTGTACGCTTTAGGCTGTCATGTATTGTTATACACGGGTATTTTTATCACTATATAATAAACATTCTAACAAAAAAATGAATAAATTGCATGTTTGAAATTGAAGTAGTTGCCCTTTCCCCGCGTTGAACCTGACACTTGCGACATTTATTCCTCATTAACATATGAAGAGCAACAGTGACCTTTCAAGAAAATGACTTTATATAGTGTCCGAAATGTTTAACACAATCCGACCTTTGGGTAACATCGCTGCGACCTTTGGGAGACATGTAATTATTTTACCAGATTACAAAATTTTCTTTTGCCCGAAATTTACTGTGTTTGAAAAGAATACAGTTCTGCATACGGGTTTTTATATTTACTGTTATCGCATTTGTTATTATTAAAGGACATAGAAGTAAATTGCCTTTTTAATTGCCTACCCATGACATGAATATTTTACCTCTGCCTAAAAGTAAAGTATTGTTTAGGATCAGAAAATGCATTGTCAGTAACAGTAGAATGTACCATGCTATAATATGCCAATGAAGTTATGTTCATTAAACCTCTACCATCCGTTATAATGCTATTATATTTACATAATTAAGTGTATAACTAGAAGCGAATTCAAATATCTCACTCGTCATTGAAGCGCAGTATTGATTACTAAATTTTATCGCTGAAATAAGCAAAACATACTAGTCAGGTTGCATAATATCACGTTCATCGCAGAATCCCCATCTCCGAGGGGATCTATCACAGGATAGAAAAATCAGGACAATACGAACATAGTATAACCTTATAACAACATTTAGAGTTTGAGGTTACCGGGCTTCTGCATTTAATGTAAATTAATACCGTGAGATTACAGCTGTAACACAATAACCCTGACAATATTGCTACTTTTTGTCCAGGGATTAAAAAGTTATTTGATAATGATGAGCGGATTTCATGAGACAATGTGTTTCTTTATGGTATAATAAGTTTATAAACATAGATTTTGTGACGTCACGACATCTTAGTGATATGCGATTTCTGTTCATTAATGCAGTTTGAACGATCGGAGGCGCGAATACATACATACATACAGCATAAATGAACAACAATTTAAATCATTCTTTAAACAACATTAAAACCGAAATAACGTTAATATATTTTGTTTCAAGAAACAATCTTAAATATAAATGTGATTAAAGGCATATCATGCCTGGTTAAAAGGGTATCTTCTGGAGTGACAACAAGAAGGAAGAGGCCACTGTGTGAGGCTTAGGTCCGATTTGACCCTTATATGTGCTTATTTTGACGACAACCAGTCCGGCAAATGTCACCTGATGCTCCTTACATGACTTATTTATCGCTTAAGTATGTATATCAGAGCGACCAAATGTAGGATGAGGTCAATATAGTTTCAGTTCATGCCTGGTATGTTCATATTGTGTGCTTACTAAGGCGATGACACGTAATGTACAATTGCGTATAAGTGTAGCCCACTTATGCCTACTAGCCCGCCATGGCATGCCGATAGACACTATATGTTTAATTCAGAACAAGCATGTCTATATCATGATTTTTAATACCATAATGCGGATGTCACTTGAAGTTCAGGACTAGTGTGTCCCTATTCTGGGTACTTGTACCACAAACAGTTGGATGAGGTCACTCTGTTGTCACTTTAGATAAAATCGAGTTACCGAGTAAGGCTATTATGTATTAGTATACAATGTGAATTCTATAACTGAATAATGAACATTCTAACAAGAAAGACATATATCACATGTACAAAATCGCCCTTCCCTTCTACTCCCACCCCAACAAGCACTTTGAGCATGATATACGCGACATTTTTGGTCAGTAATATGTGAAGAACAACAATAATCTTTCTAGAAAATGCTTTAAAAAAGTGTACGAAACTGGTTTAGCAATCCGACCTTTGGGTTACATCGTTGCAACATTTTGAAGACAAAAAAGTATGTTGCCAGACGATTTAATCGATTGTAATCCAAACGGTATTAGATTTAATAATAATTTGTTTTTCCAAATGTTTGATTTTGAATTTCATGTTATCCAATTTATTATTTTTGTAGATCCAATGTTCTGATGAATGTAAACACAATTTTTATATAAAAGGACATAGATACATATTTATTTTTTTGCTGCATAGAAATGACATAAACATTTTACCTAGGCCTCAAGGACAAGTATTATTTAGGGTTTAGAAAAGTTATGGTCAGTAAGAGTAGTATGTGTCATGCTAGAATATGGCATACATGAACTATTTTCAGTAAAATGTTATTATCAGTAATGGTGCCACAACACATACTTATGCTTATAATTTTAAACGTTTCTAAATGTCTCTCTCGTCTTTTAAGCGCGCCGTAGAGGCAAAACATACTAGTCAGTTGCATAATATCACGGTCATCGCCGAATCTCATATTTGGCGGGTTCGTCTGAGAGTTCAATAGTGATTTGATAATAACGATGATCGTAGAATAGCGGATTTGAAGAACTGTTGCTTTTGAATGGTCTAATTAATACAGATAGGTTTTATTACGCAACCATTTCTTAGTGATAATGTATGTACCTTTTTTCTGTCGGTTTATGCAGTTTGAAAAATCGGGCGCGCGCCTACATACGAACCTACATACCGTATGAACGCACAGCAATAGTTCTTTTTCCTAAAAGTGACACTCTCATTCAAATTCAATCCATACACATGTATAACAAAGATGAATATTGAGAGAATAATATTTAACAACTCACTAATTAAAACATTTACGGAAAATATTAATGACTGATAACAGGATTGTAACCGTATATCCAAAGGCTTGAAACGCATACATATTGAATGACTGGTACCTCAGCGTTTGTGTTATGTTAAATAATGATATTGAAAAAGATCACTGAGTGGGTAAAAGTTTGTAAGTGCTTCCACCCGAACTGTATCTTAACCAAGTATAAAGGATCACCATAAAGCCCTTAGCGCATAAACACAGATGTGTTCGTCAAATGTCTAGGACACACTTGCAGGTTAAATATCAAAACTAACACTGTTGATAGAACTTATTTAGACTGAAGCTAGTCCGGGATGAACAATGCATTCTATGAGTTTCAACAAAACGTGAGTACATCCATCCATCCTGACCGACCATTGTCCTTGCTGTATTTTGATATTTCATAATAGGATTTTCAAAACGGCTTTGCCATGAAGGTTCATCATTATGAGGGGACGTGGTGCACACATCAGCCAGGTCCTAAGGTAACACTCAGAGGTCAACAGTTAAATAGTATTGTTGATACATTCATTAACTAAGTACATAATAAATTAAGAGGTTCGATTTGTTTGCTTTTCAAAGTTGTTCGTAATCAAATGATATATTATTATAAACATAAAGGTTTTCGTCTAGGACTGGAAATTTCCTCTGATGTGCCTAATAGGGCGACAACCAGTGGGCGGAAGCAGTAAATGTTCAGCTCGGACTGGAATTTCCCTCTCATGTGCCTATTAGGACAATAACCAGTAGGCGGAGATAGCTATAAATTCAGCTAAGGACTAGCAATTCTAGCTTATACGTTTACTAGGGCGACAAATTATGCAACATCCTTATCTGTTCACTTCGTGCATATTATGTCCCTAATATGTATTAATAAGGGCATCAAGCAGAAACCGGGGTCACTTTGTGCACAATTCAGGACTTGTTTTGACCTGTTATAAGCCTACTTGGACCACAAACTGTAGGGTGAGGTCATATTCTTGTAACTTCGTATAACATTACAAAAATGCAAATTGCATGTTTGAACCTGACACATGCGACATTGGTTACCCGTAGCATATGTCGACATGAATATTTTACCTCTGCCTAAAAGTAAAGTTTTGTTTAGGATCAGAAAATTTTACCGAAAAGTCACTGTGTTAAAAAAAGAATATAGTTTTGCATAAAGGTTTTTACATTTAATGTTATCGCATTTGTTTGTGTTTTTTTTGCTTTTTATTTACTTTTGGTTGTTTTTGTTTTTGTGGGTTCATTATTCCTCTGAGGTGTAAACACATTTTAACATAAGAGGACATAGAAGTAAATTGCCTTTTTAATTGCCTACGCATGACATTTATATTTTATCTCTGCCTAACATTAAAGTTTAGGGATCGAAAAATATATTGTCAGTAAGAGTAGTATGTGTCATGTTAGAATATGGCATAGATGAATTATTTTCAGTAAAATGTTATCATCAGTAATGGTGCTATAACATATATATATGTTTATAATTTTAAACGTTTCTAAATGTCTCTTTTATCTTTTAAGCACGCTGTAGATATTAGATTACTGTTTTCGGTTAATAGGCAAAACATACCAGTCAGTTGCATACTATCACGGTCATCGCAGTATCTCATATTTGGCGGGATTTGTCCATGGGTTCAATAGTGATTTGATAATTATGATGATCGTAGAAAAGCGGATTTTAAGAAAAACTGTTGTTTCGGAATGGTCTATTCTGTTCTGTTAATAAAGATTGATTTTATTAAGCCACGATTTCGTAGTGATAATGTATGTACCTTTTTTCTGTCTGTTTATGAGGATTGAACGATCGGAATCCCGCCTAAGTACGAGCCTACAAGCGGTATGAACGCACAGCAATGATTTGTACGTCAAATGTCAAGGACACAATACAAGTTAAATATCAAAATGAATACTGTTGATATAACTTATTTTGACTAAACTTAGTCCGGGTTGAAACTTTACCATGTATACAAGGATTTTCAACAAAACGTAAGTACATCAATCGATCCTGAGAAAACATTGTCCTGGCTGTATTGATCATACATAGTAGGATTTTCAAAACGGTTTCACAATTATAAGGCGACGTAGCACACACATCAGCCAGGCCTGAAGGTAACACTGAGAGGTCAACATTTGAAACAGTACTATTGAAACATTAATTAATTAAGTACACAATAATTTGAGATGTTCGATTTTTTTTTTAATTTTCCAAGTTGAACGTCACCAAATAATATATCATACTAAATATAAATAGTTTTCGTCTTACTGTTGAACTCCATGTATGTCTGTGTTGCAATAATATGGAAAATATTCTGACTTTGTCTGAAGCTTATTTAGCTGGCATGACATGTCGCCACTTGGCGTGTATTATTGCCGTTGTTGAGTTTATAAAGGTCTCCCCGCACCCCATAGAGGCTGCGTTATTGCTTGACTCCGTCACAGCCCCAAGTGTGACTGAAACATATTTCTGAGGCCAAGGGGGTGGGTTAATCCCATTTGTTTGTGGGAAATTTGCCAAATGAGTTTTTTTTCATTGGTCTTGACTTGTTGTAATTTAGAAATTGGATAGCATGCGTGTCTTAAAAATGTAAAAGCTAGAGTACGGTAACTTTGATATTTTTAAAGGATGAGTAAGACTCGCGGACAGTTCATTGGCAAGAGAGTGTTCTGAGATCAGGACGTTTCGTCCAGTGTGCATACATATATAACAATGTAAACTGACCTCTTTGTTGTTGAATTCCCAGTTGCCTCACTACTATCTGAATTCTAAAACTTCTTCAATACCAAAGAATATGTTGACATTTTGTATTAATTTATTTTTCTAGTTGTTTTTTCAAATGTTTATCTACATATTTATGTTGTTTTTGTTTGTGTTTTTTTGTTTGTTTTTGTTTTTCAAACGGCCCGCGTTCGATTGTTTTCTAATTAAGTATTCAAGTACGAGGTAATTATTACCCATACTTGACTATCTAGACATAAACATGTCGCCCCTAGTTCAATGTATGCTCTTTTTTACTGGATATAATTTATTTTCTTGATGCGTTTGTTCATTTGACGTTATATTTTTGTGGTGACATGTATTTAATTGTTTATGGTTAGACCGATTTGTAAAATCATACTCTGAAATACCTCATCCTTTCATGTAAAAACAGAAAACAGAAAAGAAAAATATTTTTTTTGTCACCACAACGTGGATAATAGATCATCAAAATAATTGTAATAATAAGTGTTTGTTTACCGAGCTCGGTAGTGTTAAAAGCTGATTAATATGTCGTTCTTTATGCCATGCATAAGTCCATAAAGTCCTTTTCGTTTTATTTCATAATTTCAAACAGTAAAATATATGTGAGCCACTGAATATTTTATAAGTTATTCGATTTAGAAAAAATGGCATCTAGTACACTATATGAATTTATTATAGACTTAAGGACAATATACCTGCCAATGAATGAAACGGTTGTGTCTTAAATACAGAATCCTTCACGTTCTTACGTCAAGTTATGCGAAATCAAAGATTGAAGTAAATACATAAAAGTTGATGATATGCTTGTCACAAGATTTTCAGGACATTCGTACTTAAAGACCTATGCAAATTTATATGTCCCAAAAGTACAAATTGTTTTGAATTTTCAACCGATAATCTCTGCTCAGTGTAAGTCGTCTGGTTAAGAACTTAAAAAGATTATGAATACAATTCAAACAAATGTAAATATTCCGTAAAATTATGTTAGTGTTATTGTTCTGTTCTTCCTTCTATTTTGTTGCAGGAAAAATGGCCTTTGTAAGCTTCATGTAAAGAACGATATGATCTTAAGCGATCCTTCCTGAAGAAGTAATAAAAATCCATGTATATTGTATGTCGCTTAAACGTATTTCATATGAAAGCTCTTTTCCATGTAAATTAAATAAGGATTTCGATTAAACCTTGATGATTATAAAACATACGTTTTTATTTCCGACTCAGTTATTTATTCAACGCATTGATTTAGATATATCATTGGTGTATAATTGAGGTAAAAGTCATGTTAAGAAACACGAATAAACCTTACATAAACACAACTTTAAATTTACTGACGTGTTTGCAAAGTGTTTGTAATGTGTGAATTAGTCTTTAAAACATGCAGTAAATGCCTTTCAATAATATAACAGTGATACACCTCTTCGTCAGTCAAAATAAAACAAAATCGTATGTCAAATAGTCAATAGGTTTGTCAAGCATTATGTTCTGTGTGTACCGAGGACTTTTCTAAACTTGTGATAAATATTTTTCCGTTACAGGGATTTCAATAAAAAAAGTCGAATCAATTTCAATTTAGGCCTCATTATCCTGTATAAAATTCCGCTCCTGTGACCTCATTCTTTTCGTGTTTTTTTTATACTTCAACGGTTGTCTCGACTTCTATGGTGTAACCATAACCTGGGTTTAAGTGAAAACGTCAACCCCCAGTTATTTGGTGTCCAAAAGTCGCCAGCGGATTTATGTGGTCCCTTGTTATTCGAATACAAAACAAAATAACCAATTTTAAAGGTTTTACTGACTAAGAATTGTTTCAGGAACAATATAATCCCACAAATTAGTAAAAAGAGTTTAAACTTAACTAGGTGTTGTGCAACCAATGAACACATTCTTAATATCAGAACAATTAATATTTGCAGTCGGACTCCTCTGGGAGGGACATCGTGAAACGAATGAGTATGTCTGGAAAACTGAAGTTCGATTTGTAATTGAAATAATTTCTATAAATTGATGGGAAAACTATATAAGAACCATTTTTGAATAAATTAAATTGTTCCTAGATTCATTTTGATACATATTTAAATGAATCTTTGAATCGCAAACGTTCAAAATATCTTATATCCATGACAACTACGTGCTATATTCATACGCAATTATTTTCACTAAGCACAAAAGAGTTCCAGCAAAAAATACATTGTTTCTTAATTTTGTTTAACTGAGGTGGGAGAAAAAGCATCTACCATAGCCGCTCGTGTAAGATAGGTTCATCCCGACCCTCGCGCAGGGTGTTTTGCGGAAACTCGGTAAACCTCGTTTCCGCAAAACACTCTACGCTCGGGTCGGAATGAACCTATCTTACACTCTCGGCCATGGGAGATACTTATAATCTTATATTGTGCATTTTCTCGCCTCCTGTAACCGCTTTGTTACCGTATCAAATATTTAAGAATAATTGTCAAGTGCACCTTTAAATATTTTTTTAGAGATTAACTGCACTACATTCATTAAAACAAATCATTTTTCTTAGTGTAATTTTATTGTATGGTTTCTGGTGGTTGTTTCTCAAGTGAAATAATACGTTACTGATTTGTTTTGCAGTCATTATTTTCTTGGAAAAAAAGCCTCACATAATTATTTCTATTGGTTTAACAATCAAACAGATACATGTGAAACTTACATATATTCATAGCATTTCAGTTTTTTTCAAATTGAAAACATAATAAATTAACAATGTATATAGATTTCACTCTTTTTTCAGTTCTGAAATGATTTTGAAAAACGCACGTGCACTAGGTGTTTTAAGGAACGCCATAACGGTAGATATTAGCAAAGAGTGGTTTCTATTTGTTATTTAAAATATAGGAACAGTGGGTTTGCAACGACACGTCTGTTTAAGTCTGAGAAGAAAACGTATGCAATCGCAGACAACATTACACCAGAGACATATTTAAAATCCAATCGTCAATTCTTCCTTCAAGTATAGGGCCGTCGATGTCTGACCCTCAATCAGACAATCGTTTTGGCATTGGCATAACAGGATGTGGACATCATACACAACAATTTCAACTTTTCGTATTAAACTATTATTAAATGAGTCATTCATGCTGCATTTTGCATATAGTCATAATAACTTTTTTATACCCGTTTCATAAGTATTGATGTTCTTCCAGCTCACGAAAATGAAATAGGCTAGCTGCTAACTACGCGTTTGGATACCAGGGCACGTTTTTGGCATACATAATCCCGCCGGAGGATTTATTCCGACAACCATCGAATTGCTCATCGGTATCGCTATATATAGGGAGAAAATACCGAAATACACGGTTAATAGATTGTCAACGTTTTCCGGGTGGTTCCGTGGTCTTGTGTCACACTAGTTAATCCAGGGACAGCAGTTTCTATTCCCAACCGCAAAACTTATATACTAATCATCTTCCGGGATGGACGTTAATCGGGGTCCCGTGTGACAGTTCTATATTTTGCGGCACGTCAAAGAATTGGATTGGCTCAAACCAGGGTTTTATTGTGTCTGTGCACCATTCTTGAATTATTTTAGATAACTAACACTCTTACCAGAGCACTCGTCGAATTGGCAAGGCCCGAGTGCGAGTTTAAAGAAGCTTACACACCAACTGGTGGTTGAAGCAATTCAGCAACCCAGTCATAAGTGCAAACAATGCTGCTTTTTTACAAGAGTAATGCAATGATGAAAACGGCAATAGAGCATGTCATTGGACAAACAACATGTATGTGGTTTATTAATAATGGCATATATTTTGTTGTATTGTTTATTAAGGTTCATAAATCTTCGTCTTAGTGTGAGAGTAAGATCACAACCTAGCCCGACTTTAAATTAAAATTAGCTTCATATATTGTTATGAACACAGCAAATAAAATGCAAGAACTAATAATTTGACAATATAATGAAAGGATTGAGGAGATGGCTACATAAATCATGGTTACCGAACTGGCATCTTAACGTTGTCAGTAGGACTAAAACATTCGAACGGGGTCTGCCGCGAAACATTCAGACCACTCTACCGGCTGAGTTAAGTAGTCAAATTACATTATATATAATATTGAACCTTTCGGCGACATATACAGTACAACATTTGGGGTACTTCTCCCAAAGGTTGTACTTTTTCATGAACATCCGGCGCTTTACCTTTAGGCGACAGTCAAAAATTGTATATTCTCGATGGCTAGTATTTTGGGACAAAAACATCATTAATTATGCTTTACTACATTTAATTATGCATATTTTATGAAGGAATATGCAAAGGATATATTATTATAGGATATATAGCATGTAATGATAATGTCTTCCAAAGGTTGTTCAAATAGGCAAAATGTCCCAAAGGTTGAATTTGTATATATATATATATATATATATATATATATATATATATATATATATATATATATATATATATATATATATATATATATATATATATATATATATATATATATATATGTATTTGGCTACAAACATGTTAATGATTATGCCTTATAAAAGTTATGGTCTGTTCTGTAAGTAAAACCTTCAGTTTAAGGACCTCGGACACTTTCTATATCTTTCTGGCCATGTATATAGCTACTCTGTTGAGTTTAATACAAGTGTTTAGAAATGAGTTGGCTATACAGTACATATTACATACACGTTCAATTAAATAATTTAAGTGATGTTTCCTTACTGTTGACGCATTCAATAACATAATTGATTAAATTAATGCAGATTTGTGCTTTATTTATGAAACAAATGTATATGTAAGAACGTTAAAAACAATGTCGAGCTTATTTCTTTTAAACCATGCAATATGATGATATAATATAATATGCAACAGTGTGTTTTAATTAATTTAAGTTATTGATGAAGAAAACAATATAGCAAAACCAAACAAATGCGTACCATGAAGTATGATTTTAACAAGTGAAAAAGAACATGCTCTTTATTGCTTGAAATTTACCATTCTATATATGAAAATCCATGTATATAGTGTCCGTAGTCCTTTATGACATAAACGTTTGGTTAAACTGATACTCTTGATCTAACTGTTCTTTTTTGTACATAGCCTCTTAAGTACTGTTGAACTTATATGAATTATCCATATAATTTGATATAATTTTCAAAATATGTCTGAAATTGCTATAAAATTGGTTTAATCGAAGTCGTATTAATCAAACTTTTTAAATAATGAAATAAGTCATCGAAATAAGTTTAATCATACGCTCTATAAGCATTTATTCAAAACAGAAAATATAATGATATAAACAGAATCATTAGCAGTTTGAAAATGTATAACTTTATCGCTAAGCAAATGTTTGGGAAATGTAGTTGTTAGTCCATAATTATTAATACGATGAAAATAATATATGAAATAATACCTTAAATCTTTTCACATAAGTTAAACGTACATGGAATATTTCAGCTTCCAGTGCCACCAATTATTCACACGGTAAATTGTTCGTGATCAATTTTCCATATATCCTTCAACTGCGCATTATTCGTTAGTCGCAAAATAAACAAATATTCTATACTCAACAAAAGCGGTGGGGCTTTTATGTTCACCATTTTTCGAAAATATACTTTAATAATATTTATTACTAACAAAAAACTTCCTCATATTTTGAACGGAAATTATTGTCCTTATCTTTTCCTCATCTATGGTTTATTCCGTGCAACGTTGTATCAGGTTATTATTTACACGTCCAAGTTTCATCATGTTATTATATTCCTTGTAAGATCCATCCTTTCTATGAGTTTTTGCACACTTTTATGTATATGCTACCACGATATTCCCTTACGCCGAATTGTAGTTATAGAACGTTGCCCTTGACATCATGTTACAAAACAGTTAATCCTCCCATTACACTCATGATTAAAAAATGAAAACAAAACATCAACAACTGGAGGTGAAGGAGCACTTGGTACTATAATAGTACCATCATGTCAGTTTTAACAACACAAGACCAGCTGTGACACTGTTTAATGGTTAATAAAGATGCTTAACGAAGAGAGTATGTTACAAGGAATAGGTTAAATGCTGAGTTGAGTGCACAAATAAACATTAATCAATACTATTTTAAACAAATGTTGGCGAGATAACAAGTAAATAACCAATATCTGCCAACGAGTTGCGGGAATTATATTTATACGAGCTCCTAGTCCAGTATAGCCTGTCACTCGGTCAATGTGGTTTGATGATAGGTGCACGATTCAGGGTATCATAAGTACCCACACAATGAGCCACAAATCATTAGTGGACCCTGACCAAAGAGTTAGAAATGCATAGTCATTGACCAATTATGCGATCTGATTGAGTCCTGACGCACCTAAAACTGTAATCTATATATGCAGGTTGAGTCTTAGTGAAATAACACTGTTGTCTGTGTGAAATCTAATTACGAGTGTTGTGATTTAATATATCAAGAAAATAGTTTAGTGCTGTTTTATAAAACAGCTAATAAGGAATTAATTATCTCACCTGTCCTCAAAAAAGGTGCAAATTACTGGTGTTTGGAATGGGGCTATTAAAGGTCATCTGGTAACCAAAGTTTATTTGTTCTTAAAATAAACTTAAGTAACCAGAAAACCTTTTTTTGATGTGCTACCCCCTTTTCGTCGTATGTAGTGTTCCTAACTACCTGAATGCCCTACTTCAGCATCGTTGTCATATGACAGACTGACAGACAAACAAACAGAGAGTCAGACATGTTATTAAGACTCTACGTACATAGTCTATAGTACATACATCATCATATATGACGTCAAATGTATATGCAACATACACAAGTAAATGGTAAAACTTATATAATTGTAGGTAGAGCTAAACCTTTAGCTTTTAACAAGTTTAAGGGTATTTCTAATTACAAGAGCTCATTTTCATCATTTTCTCACTTTCCTGTATATTTATCATATAAATTTCCAAAATTCTTTCTCTGATGTCTACGGAAATGTTTTCTCCGACCAATGTTTTTTTTTTCTAAATTATTATGTTACACATCCTGTGATGATTGTCCATTCGCATCCATTTATTTGTCAACTTTTAACAAAATCCGAATGATTGTGATTAAAATTAAATAATGCTCCAATAGTTGCTTATTTTGCTCCCCAGTTACTAAAATTGACATATCAAACTCCTTGATTTCATTCATATACAATATCATATCATCTAACAGAATGGATGTGAGAGCAATTAAATGGAACCAAAATCATCCCACCAGAGATGAACTTTCCTATTGAAATTTAATAGGGTAGGGCACTTATACAAATGTTAGTTTTTAGAGTAATTATGAAAAATTATGTCTATATAAATAAATCATTCTTTGAAACTGTTCTAGAACATAGATTATAGACTTGGGTGTTACGCTTTAAAGCATTCAAAAACATTGAATATAAAAATTCATTTTTACTGCAAAGAAATACCACCCATACAATCTATGGAGTGTTCCTATCAGCATGGGTCAGTTGGTCAGGGTTAAAGACTACTCATTTTGGAATACTAGGCCAGAGTTGTAAACACTTTGTTTTATAAACCGTTAATTGAGCCCCTATATAACAGTTATCTTACAACATCTGAAAGCATTCCCACAAATTAGCTACTCACTCAGATATGGGTTATGTTTGTTTACCTTCTTGAGCTATGAATACTTCACAGGTACTGACCCTAGCTGATAAGCCACCCCCTTTCTAAAGCTCATTTACATCCGATAGTCTGATCGGTTTTGGGGGGTTTAAGGTTACAATATTACTTTTTTAAATTAAAAAAACACATGGATGTGTCTACCAGTCAAAGTAATTTGTGTATCGTAAGATCGTTTTTTTTTCAATCGAATTTCCTAGATATTATAACTATATATTTTATTTGGCGGGTTCATTACCATATTCATAAATGTTTTTAATTTTGTAAGTAGAACCTTCCGTTTAAGGACCTCGGACACTTTCTATATCTTTATGGCTATGCATATAACTACTCTGTTGAGTTTAATACAAGTGTATACAAATGAGTGGGCTATACAATACATATTAGATACATGTTAAATTAAGTATTTTAGGTGATGTTTCTTTACCGTTGAGGCATTCAACTCATAAATGATTGAATTAATGCATATCTGTGCTTTATTTATGAAACAAATGTATATTTATGAACGTTTAAAACAATGTCGAGCTTATTTCTTCTAAACCATGCAATTTGATGATAAATGAAATATGTAGCAGTAGCAGTGTCTTTTAATCAATTTAAATTAAAGGTTTTTGTATTGATGAAGAATAACAGAAACAAATAAAAACGTACCATAAATGAAGATGTTTTTAACAAATAAAAATAATATATATGCTCTTTATTGCTTGAAATCTACCATTTGAAATATGTAAATAGTGTCCGAGGTCATTTAATATGACATTACCGTGTGATACTCTTGATCTGATTATTCTTTCTGGTTCATTGTCCCTTAAGTTCTGTTGAGCTCATATGAATAAAAAAGTGATATATTTTTTAAAAATATACTTAAACTTGCTATACGCTTGCTTTTACCAAAGTCGTATTAATTCACCTATTTATATAATGAAATAAGTCATCGAAATAAGCTTAATCATACGCTCTATAAGCATTTATTCAGAAATAAAAATATAATTAAAAAAGCAGAATCATTAGCAGTTTAAACATGTATAACTTTATCGCTAAGCAAAGGCTTAGGAAATGTAGTTGTTAGTCCATAATTATTAATAGGATGAAAATAATATATGAAACAATAGCTTAAAGCTTTTCACATAAATTAACCGTACCTCGAATATTTCAGCTTTCAGTGCCACCAATCATTCAAAGACTCACACGGTATATCGTTTGTGGTCAATTTTCCATATATCCTTCAACTGCGCAGTATTTGTTAGTCACAAAATATACTAAACTTCTATACTCAACAACATCGGTGCGGCTATGATGTTTATCATTTTTCGAAAATATACTTTAAGTATATTTTTTACAAACAAATAATTACTCATATTTGAACGGAAATTATTGTCCTTATCTTTTCCTCATTTATGGTTTATTCCGTGCAACGTTGTATCAGGTGATTTTTTACATGTCCAAGTTTCATTATGTTATTATATTCCTTATAAGATCTGGGTTTGAACACTTTTATTTGTTAACATTAACAACTGGGTGTTAATGAGGAGTAACTATTACTAATAAACATTACTATCTCATTTTTTCCAACACAATACCAACTTTGAAACTGTTTGATGTTTAATAAAAATGTTAAGCGAAGAGAAAATGATATAACAAATGGAGTAAATGCTGAATAAAATGCACAAATGAAAAAGTGTCAGTACTATTTTAAACCAATGTTTGACAGATAACTTCAATTAAAATACCGATATCTGCCCGACGAGTTGCGGGAATGGTATTTGTACGAGCTGCTAGTCCAGTATAGCCTTTCCCTTGGTTATTGTAGTTTGATGATAGGTGCACGATTCAGGGTCTAAATGTTGTTCCCACAATGAGCAGCAAATCATCAGTGCGCCCTGACCAAAGAGTTAGAAATGCATAGTCACCAAATATGTGATCTGATTGAGTCCTGAATCACCTAAAACTGTAATATACAGTTTCGGGCATCGGGTCTTAATGGAATAACATATTAGTACATGTGAAATCTTATTTTACGAGTGTTGTGACTGGATATATCAAGATAATATGTTAGTGTTTTTAAACAGCAAATAAGGAATTAAACATATCACCTGTCCTCAAAAACACGCTGCAAATTACTGGCATTTAAAATGGGGTTATTAAAGGTCATCGGGTTAATAGGCTAATCTTCTTAAAATGAACTAAAGTTACCAGAATTAAAAAAAATTAATTTCTTTATTAATTGTTTTAATGCATCCTCAAATTTAAACAGGTACACCAAAAACTACAAAATAGACGATTTTCATCCACAACATCGCGTCACTGTAGTTTTTTTCTCAACTGTATCTAGATGAAAACACAGCGAAATCAGATTTGGCAGTTTCAAAATACCTCATCTGGATAATGATGATGTCGCACAGTGTTACGGAAACCATTAATCTCCCAGAAAGAACATATACAAACACGAAACAAAATTACCGTAGGTAATGAACGCCTCTCTCAACAAATGGCACCTAACCTTAGCCACTTATTTGCGTGCACTGCTCCTTAGCATTGTGCATAAATACTAATTTTGAAGCAAATACGTCATTACGGGTTTCTAGACGGATAACTTTTGATCAATACACATTTATATTGCACCAGCTTGACACAACAATCATGGATAGTGTTGCTAATCGTCAAAACAGGCCAATATTATCGAGGGATCCTAACCTTAGCCGTGCCTTTTAGTTCGTTTTCCTCTCGAGTCGATGCCGATGTCCGAATGTTTGACAAAACTACAGCATGTTTCATGGAGATCCAAGTACCAATGGGTGTGGAATTTTCTCTAGCAGGTTTTTCACAATATGCCAGTATCTAAACTGGCTTCCAAAATTTTAAATCGCCGAAAAACTCACCTTTTACATGGGCGCCGCCAACTTATTTGAATGCTAAGGTTAAGCTCGATTCTCCCCCCTGACTATGTTCAGCGAGAAAACACAAAACCAGATGAGCAACTTATCAACATACCCCTAAGGATATATTAATGTAGATGAAATAGTTATTGGTTTTGAGTGACACAATTTCAGAAATACCAGTATTCACTTATTCAATGGCCATAAGTCTTGATATACTTTGTGCACAACTTCATCACCTAACCAACAATTTTCATGACTCTATGTGAAAAAGTTTTGAATAATTGGTCGACACAAGTCAAGAAATGTCAATTGTTGCTTATTAAACGACCACAAATGTGGTTTTACTAAGTTCCTTATGAAACGAAAGACCAGGTGCACAACTTCATTGCCACTGTCCCCTAAGGTTTCATGGCTCTGGGTAATATAATTTTAGATGTTTGAGCGACACAACTTAATACATGCCAATTTAAGAGCCATAACTTCTCTCTAACTATGTGTAGCTGCAAACGAACCCACTGAGCCGGTATTCATAACACATCTTAGTCATTTGATTAAGTCAATTTTCTAAATGTTAATAGTCAAATAAAAAAGTATAAGTGATTTGAACATGAAAGTATGTACGTTGACCCGAAAAGGCCCCGTTTGTACTTTTTTTAAACAGACAAAATATATAAGCCCTGTTTTTAGTTTATATTTCATTAAAACATATGCGAACATAAATGCATTGCCAAATAGATCTCATTTTAGTTGTTTCATCACAGTAGAGATTCAAATCAAATGTATTGATAACCCAGTTCGCACATTTAGTATCGAGTGTGTACTATATTACTATTGACGCATGCAACACAGCGACTTCCCATTGAATAATTAGTGTCTCAATGCAGGTTTGTGGAACTGTCATCCACTCCTCTGTAAACGATGCACGGAGTTCAGGCACTATACGTTGGTGTTGAAGACGGCTAACTCATCCGTAAGAGGTTTAATTAGTGCGGGGGACATTGCTGGCTTATCAAGAACCTGAACTCCATACGCCTGTAGGAAATTTATCGTTTGGGGCGCGTTTTGTGGTCGAGCATTGTCTCGTTGCAAAATACCATTACTCCGGAAGTTCAGCTGCAAGAACGGTATAACAGCAGGTTGCAACATTAACACAAAAAAACAGCAGTAACATGACGAGACGAACGAGTTTAACGAGTGGTGTTTAATAGAATCTGCTTATGCCGCCCAAAACATGAACACTACCATTTCCTCATCGAATTACTTCCTGTATTCAACATTTAACATACCTCTCAGCCCGCCTCCAATCATTGTCTTCATCATCAGTCCTCACAACATTAAACTAAACTTCATCAGAGAACAACACCTGGCCCAAATGTCGTCTGGTGCCTCGCCCAACGTAAATGATTTAGTCAATGTTGGTTCTTCCTGTATTCTTTAGTCCTACAAGTTACAAACGGTTGAAAACAGTTGCTGTGTGTATTCGTCGCCTGAAATAAAAAAAACAACACAATTTTATGGTATACTCAAAGTTTGACAAAAAAGCAATTAGATTGTTTTTTCTTCTTTTTTACTAAACTCAATCAAAATTATTGCAAGACATACTCGTGTCTGCCAACGGTTTGATGAGCCACTGCTGTTGTCGGCATGAATCTGTCTCCGCCTTTGTCTGGTCTGCCTGCTCGTGGCCTGTCGTAAACAGCGCTGGTCATTCGTACACGTACCTTCCAATGTTTAATTGTCGGAACATCGCAATTAAAATGCCTCGCGACATCTTGTTTTGAGGTTCCGACCTGGAGCATAGCAAAGTGCTGATTACGCTCGTCATGGCTTAGTCTCGGCATATCGTATTGCATTAATCTTAATCAAGTTGTGTGTGTTTTCCGATAAAAATGTATGCCAATGACAATCATCCTAAACATTGAATATCTCGAATTGCACTTGCACAATATTGAATTTTGATAATCTAGTCATTCATACGGTCCATGATTTCGTCAACTAATCACATGTTATGGTAAGCCATAACACCCATAAACAGGTACAATATGTAGATTTTGGAAAAAACATGATATTGAAACAAACCAAGGGCGTTGCTTTTTCGGTTCAGCATGACTGTAAACTTACAGTCGTTACAAGAAGACATCAGTAACTTACAGAAATGTTGTGAACCTGCGGTATCTCAAAGTGGCTTAGCTATCTTCAGTGGATCTAGCTGCAGTACGTAACCGGCAAGTCATCGTGCTAAACAGGATCGAATCGTGAGTGTTTGACATCTCGAGTAGAATGCTCACTTCGACGAAATCACCTAGAGACCACATGACCCTCCTCGTAACGTGCAACAGAACCCTGACAAACCAAAGCAAGTTGATCATGAACACCAACAGAGACAAGCTTTCTCAGTCTGTTGCTATATGCCATAACATATACATAGCAATAATTTCTTTTATACTTTTTTAGAATAAGGTTTAACATTCTTTCTCTAACCATGCACCATATTTAGTACAAATAGTGTGTTTTGTAATTAATCATCGTTTCCAAACGCCACAACGAGATGACAGTTATTTTATGCATGCATGAAAGCATAAGAGGATATTCCAGAGGACAAGCTACTTAAAACGTTTTTTGTTGCCGAGAATGATCTGATTACCTACAACCTCGTGTCAGTCATTGTATCCAATACAAAACCTTTTCGTTACTTTTATTGCAATTCGAGCAACACCGCTTCTTTTTTTACAAAATCTACGCAAGCAGGAAAACCCTTATAAATAATAGAAAATATTTTTTTCTCAAATCACATTGACGGTTACATGTGTACAGCACATTTTATTAAAAACTGCTAGTGCAACGCACAATGTTGGGTTGGTATTTAAGTTTAATTGATTTCAGAGATAAAATCAACAAGCGTGCGAGTGGTTGGTGTTTTTAAAAAACACACACACAAGAGTTTCCTGCTAACCATACCATAAGCCTGCTATATAGTCTGAGAGAGATTTAGTATTCTTATTCACCTGTATTATATGATGTTATTACACTAACAAGTGGGTTACCGGTTCTAAAATTATCTACTGAGATTTTCTCCCACCTCAGATAAGTAGATCCAATAATTTAACCATGCTAGATATCTTATCTTGCCCACGGGCGAAGATAATGCCCGTATGGAACTCCATTTTAATGGTTACCACATTGTAATTACCTCCCTTGTTGAAGACTGTCGTCAGTAGCATCAAGGAAACCTTGTTTTATGATAATAATTAGAACGCTAATTAATTATTTCTCGCTTCAAATGTCACCATAAAACAATTTGCACCATTCACCATTCACCATTCAAGAATAATGCTTCATTTTCCTATTTAAAAAGACCGATTTGACTATGAACATTAACTGGATCACTGCGCGCGTATCCATGACAACCAAGTGCTATTGCATATCCATACGCAATTATTTTCACTAAGCACAAAAGAGTTCCATCATAAAATACATTTTTACTTAATTTTGTTTAACTGAGTTGGGAGAAAAAGCATCTATGCACACATCTAACCATCAGAGCGTCTATGTAAACCTCGTTTCCGCAAAACACCCTAAGCTCGGGTCGGAATGAACCTATCTTACCTCCTCGGCCATTGAAGGTACTTATATTCTCAGGTGAGCGAATTCACAATTGTGATCGACCTTTGTCCGTACAGTAAATGATTTTTTTGAGACTAATATAAGAATAATATATTTCAATTTTTTCGTTTTTTTATTCTAAATTGATATTTTTGATAACAAAATCGAACGTGCAGTATGATTATAGTATTATTTGGTATAGTATTGTGTAAAACTTTTGTACAGGGATGTAATCAAATCCAGCTTTCCGAAACAATTTCAAAACACTTGAAGCATCATGTTTAATAATTATAGACGTACATATAGGCTGAATGCTCGTATAGCATATTTAATATGCATTTAGGATGAGAGTATCCTTTTTCCTTATGTAATCAGAACTTGGCGAACCTTACCTTGGCAAAAATTATAGATCGTTGGTGACATTCTCATTTATTGACTGATATATTATGCAACTATTTGCATTTAGTGATGTTAAAGAATCAATTAGTCATGCAAATAATAAGGTTAGTGTGTATGCGTATATCTTAACTTATCCTTGACTGAAGGGTGGTATTTTTTTGTTTTACGGGAATAGGTTTACCCATTTTGATATCTATCCGACCGCCATACAGGGCAGATTTGTCAGGACTGCACATAAAACAATAACATAAGGTTTGACGTGCTCGCAATGGGTACGGCTGTTATAATTATTTTACAAAAAACAACATTTGTTTTTATATTAAATAGAAATTCATTTCATGGTTTTAATTCATGATGACATATTGCCATTGAATTGTTACGCAAAACCATTGCACTTCCAATCAAAACTCGAATGGTTCCGCACATGTAAAATAGGATCTTACCGTATATGTCACGGTAGCAGTTTGTAATTTGGTCCAATCTGTAATACGCCATTTGGAATACACGTGAGAAAGAAACTGCAGGGAAATTACAGTGAATGAAGTAAATTTACACGGCCGATGTTATAAACTGAAAGAACTTCCCAGCAAACATTTTATATCGGCCCGATATGGAACACTTCATCGGCCCGACATCGGCGTTTACATCGGGCCGATGTCGGATGTGCAACATGGCTCGATATCGGGCCGATGTCGGCATATTTTTAATAGCCGACATTTAGCCAGCATGATGCCGATATCCTTCCTATTTCGTCCGTTTTTACATACAGCTAGATTGTCATGCTCACTGACAACAGAACATAATGTTTGCCCACAATTTTTTATCTTGGTTTATTTTCTGAGAGAAAAAATAATAATGCAGAGAAAATCAACCGTAAACCTACATGCATATTATATACTCACAAATTACTACATGAAAAATAAGCAATTTGATCTGATAAATTTCTATTATTATTATTATCATTGCTATAAATATTTACATAATTGGATTATTACAGAATGTGGATAATAGCCCTGAACAGCATTATCAAAATGTACAAGTTATAATACATAGACATGTCATAATACACACAGGCTGTTGTATAAATAAAGAAACAAAATAAGACTTAATTTAAAAAAAAAGTTATTTCATTGAACAGTACTTAAGGTAAAGCTACGTCATAAAACATTAAGCTTTTTTAACATAATATTGTTTTGTTTTTTCATCCCGGTATTCCAAGGATATTTTCGCCTGCCTCATTTCCCTCCCACCATCTCTGTCAGATGCTGTTTTCATCCAGCATTTGTCGATCGCACATCTGTTGAGAGAAACGACGGAATTTCACGACATCCTTTTGAATAATTGAATGTACTTTTTGTCTTTTTCAGGATATGGGTATTTACAAAATGCATTTGCAAAGAATTTGTTATTTTTAATTTTAAATTGTGTTTTTGTTAAATGTGATATGTTTGTTTTTGTGTTGTTTGTATTAAATTTGCCAACATCCCTTCGCATAATTCTGGGGGGATTATATTAAACTATGCTTGAAACAAAGGTTAATAGCGGTATAAACCTGTAGAGATGGTGCAACTGTTTGGGGATCTTATAGTAACTGTTGTGATGCTTGCAGAACAGTCCTGCCATTGCCACTGTCACCTTCAAATGCCTTGGTGGTGTTGTCACTGACAATTGTTCATCCTCATCTGATGAAAACACGCTTATTCTGAAAATGCATCACATTTTGTTATAGTAACAAATGCATCAGTCGGTTATTCTGATCATTCTCCCCTTTAGGTAAATTTAATGGTTGACATAATCAACCTGCTTTTTCTTAAGTGTAAAATAGCCTAAATCACCAGCTATTTATCAATACTTTCGATCTGAATTCATTAACAGATGTATCATAAATTAATTTGCTTCAATTTTTATATATATATATATATGCACACCATCCTGACAGACCGATTCTAACTAAGAAAGTGTGAACATGTTCAATATAAATGGTTACAATTGGGACGTAAAGACATACCTCCCCTATGATCGCCTTTATTCTTCAATTTCAGAGTCTCAATTTGCAGGTGTCCGCTCTCTGCAATTTCGAACGATCTTTCCACAAAATACGCTACTGTAAATTTCAATGTGTCAATTATGATTCATAATTGATAACAAAATGTTCTTTTTAAATTTGTCTACAATGGAAGCAGATAAATCAATCGTTCAAACCCAACGAAATCATCAATGTAATACTTTGCTTCCGTGTGCACAAGCTACCTAAATGTAGATTTTAATCAAACTCATTAAACGACAAAGAGAATCACGAAACTATATTACACGAATTCCTTTTCAGCATATTTACTATTTATATTACTTTCGAGAATAAAAAAATATAGATTAACAAAATACTACTATAAAAATTCCTTATATTTATGCGCTCAAAAACGATTCAAACACTACTTACCATTGATAAATACCAAAAGTAGGATTTGACTTGCATCATCTCTTTGAAATGGCAAAAATACCGCAGTGATTATAAAACTAAATAATTCCGTAGATAAAAATCAAATAAACATGAACTGAATCTTTTAATTACAGAATTAATAACAAATAATCATATACATTTAAAATGGTTATAATTTTATGATAATGAATTTAAGTATTTATAAATCGCCAGGGGAATAAACTGCTAGTGAAAGTTGCAACATATGCATTGCTCTCCCTTGAAGTAATACCGACTATACATCGGACCAATATCGGACCGATATTGACATATTTATAAAATGTTTTTGTCCATAAAAATACAAAAGTTATTGTGTATGTTATTATGTTTAAACATTCAAATTTAAATCATATAGTACTATTACACATACAATGTTTTAGTCAATATGCCAACATCGGCCCGATATGGTCATGTTTGCTGTGTTACGTTTTTCAATGTTGATGCACAAATGTGAATCGTTATACAGGACATTGTATTTGTTATAGTATGTGAGTAAAATACTAAGCTACACAGTAAGCTTTGTTGGTTTAAGCGCCATGTATGGGGACAGCTTTCGGAGGTTCGACCCCCACACCGGGCACATTGTTCCTTCCCACAATTTAATTCCCACAAATAATTCCCACAATTTAAATATTCAGAACAAATAAACACACATTTTCAAGTTTAAGAATACAATTCAAGCATAACCCGTAATTTCCATTGCGAATTTCGATGAGACAATACGTATACTGAAAACTGTATGCACAGATATAGTATATATGACAATATTTATATGAAAGGCTACATGAATTTAAAGTTATAGAACACAACAACAGAATACCACAAACAAGGACCAACAACACGAAACTCCACAAACAACACAGTGCATATATTTATAGTATATTTGTTTATTAAACAGTATTTGTGTTTATCAATGATTATTAGATACAGCCTTAGAATAATCAGTAAAATGTAAATTTTCTTAGTGTTAAAATCATATAGTGTGAACAATCTTAGACTTAAAAACTAACATAAATGGTTGAACAAATTTCCAGAGGTTTTTAAAACATATGACCTTTTAGCTATAATTGCGTTTAAAATCAGTTTTAATTTTTTTAATAAGAGTTGTTTCCTTAAAGAACAGGCCTTTCAGAAATAAGTTATATTTCATGTTCCCCTAAACAGTAGTTTCCGCCTTTGAGCGGCCAGTAAAACGTAAAATTTAAAGGTTGTTGAAGGTCCATATATATATATATTTAAATTTAATCATCCCTACTATGTCTAACATCGCTCGATCATTTCGTTTTCTGCGGTTGAATGGCGATCTTTCTTCGATATTCTGAACAATCGACATGTATATAGTCGGTAAAAATGTGTGACATATCTATAGGATATAATTATACTGCAGCACTGCAGGTGAGCTGTGAACAAAAGGCTAGTTAATAAAGTAAGACAAATATTTTTATTCATGAGTTTTTATGCCTTTCGTAAACGTTTATTCAAGAGCAATTGTATTCATTTATGACTCAATAATACAAAAATTATAAGATATTACATCCAAGTATAAAAATAAAGGGAACTAATAAGTACAATATCTTAAGAGCCCTTTGGCAATTTAAAACGCTTTGTTTTCATACATTCATTAACAAAAGTGTTACGTCATGCAGTACTCCGTATTCCGGCAAAAACACTTAACAACTTGTGTGATATAACAAAAAGTGTATGTATATCTGTATATCTATATAACACGGATTTAATGTTAATACTTTTGTTTAATTAAGGAAACACGCGCAAATAAGTTTTTTTTTTAATCCTACTGCACGTACTTGCCGATAGAGGTAACATAAACCCTTTTTTCATTTCCTCGTGTGTATTTTCAGATTGTGTTTCAAAATGAAATACTTTATTTTATATGTTATATGTTTTTTTCATATATTTAAATTTGTTTATCTTTGCATCCTTATATAAAATTTTAGGCCATACATTTTTCTTCCTTTTTGCTATGAAAGACGAAGAAAAGATCAAGTCCTGAAATTCTAGAATAAATCAATATTGACGTTTCTAAAGAGTTACTATTGATTTCTAAAAAAACATTTGTTTGGATTCGCTAGTCATAATTTAAGAGCTGATGGACCAGTACTGGGGCCGATTCCTCGAAACTACTTAAGTCTGTTATAACACGATTAAGCTAAGCCCACTATTTCGTTTTATAATTTGTAAAATATTTACTATTTTGGAAGTTTTTGTTATTATCAATTGAAGTAATCTGTATGGTAATCATAAACAACTCAGTTTTATGTATCCATATCAGGTTAAAGCAAGACATTTTGTTGAACAGAAAAGCTACATAAGTCCGTTAGGCTTAATTTCTTTTCGATTAATCAGTGCCCGGCGTTTTACAAATCACTTGAAATGACAATGTGTCATGTATCAGAGTATTCCTAATGTTCGCTTTAACATTATCAATCATATCGGAGCGGAAAATGTAAGCGGGTCTTAACCATACAACAACTAGCATTTTATTCAATTATACGTACTCCAGATGTCCTTGAAACTATGCTGCCAAGAAAAAATTCAACCAAAACCTCTCGTTACTGCTAATGTAATTTTATATATACATCATTAACTTATATACATAAATCACACGCTTTTATTCACATATACACTAAATATACGCTAAACTAGGCTAAATGCCCATTAATCTACAAGATGGCGGTCCTAAAACGTGCTCTATCTCTCCGGCAAAATGCGACTTTTCTCGTCGCTGTCGGTTGAGGTTACATACCACTATTTACCGTGACAGCCGTCACAACACTGCCTTGCTTGAGTTATACAACTCACCCCTTGCTCTTGTTCAATAACTCGGGTAGAATGTACAGTAAGCATTACATAACCGGCTGAATAGTCTGAGAGCAATTTTGTATTATTATTCTCTTGTATTACATGTTCTTGTCACACTCACCAGTGAGTTACCGGTTCTAAAATTATCTACTGAGATTATCTCAGGTGAGCGAATTCACAATTGTGATCGACCTTTGTCCGTAAAGTTAATGGAATTTTGGAGATTCATATATGAATAATTCATTTCCTTTTTTGATTATTTTATCCTAAATTTATATATTTTATTAATAATATCGACCGTGAAGTATGGTTATATTGTTATTTGGTATAGTTATGTGTAAATGTTTTCTAAAGGGACGTAATCAAATCCAGCCTGCGAAAATGATTCAAAACACTAGAAGTACATTTAAAATCAAATTTATTGCGCTGCCTCAGCATAATATTTAATGATTTAAACGTACGTATAAGCTGAATGCTCGTATAGCATACTTAACCTGCATACATGATGAGAGTATGTTTTTCCTTGTGTAATCAGAACTTGGCGAACCTTACCTCGGCATTAATTAAAGAGCGTGGGTGACATTCTCATGTATTGACTGATTTAATGCATCTGCTTACTTTTCATAGTCATGTTTAAAAGACATTTGCTTTTCATCAAAATCAGTCTTGTAATTCAGTTGAATAAGTATGTATGCGTACATATAACCTATTATCCTATACTATATGGCGGTATTTTTTTTTAGGTTTTACGGGAATAGGTTTACCCCTTTTTATATCCATCAGACTGCCATACAGGGCAGCATTGTTTGAACCTAACATAAGATTATTATAAAATAGGTATAACGTGACGGTTTGCAGTAGGTACGGCGATTATTATAATATATATTTTACAGAAAATAACATTGTTTATATTAAATAGAAATACATTTCATTGTTTTAATTTATAACAATTATAGCATAGTGCTGTCGATTAGCTTGGCCGAACCATTGCACTTACAATCAAAACTCGAATGGTTCCGGCAGCCGAAGAGTACCGCACATGTCCAGTAGGTTGTAACTCTATATGTTACGGTAGCGGTTTGTAATTTTGTCATTATCAATCTGTAATACGCCATTAGGATTACACGTGAGAAAGAAAATGCAGGGAAATTACAGTGAATGAAGTTAATCTACACGGGCTATGTAATAAAAGGAAAGTAAGTCGTTACGTTTTTTAATGTCGATACACAAATATCAATCGTTACACTGGATATTGTTTCTGTAATGTGTGTGAGTAAAATACCAAGCTGCACAGTAAGCTTACTTGCCACGATATGACGCCATGTTAGTGGACTGCTTTTGGAGGTTCGAGCCCTAAACCGGGCACGTTTTTCCTTCCCAAAATTTAAATATTCAGAACAAAAAAAACACACACACATTTTACGATTGAATGAATACAATTTAAGCATAACCTGTAATGCTCATTGCGAATTCCGAAGAGACGCAAACTATAATGTAAACTGTATTCAAAAATATCGTTAATATGACAATATTTGTATGAAAAACTACAGAAACAAGCTCAGTAGCCAAACGTTTACCATAAACATCGTTTTATGGCACAGGGTAATCGCAAAGGATATAGAACACAAAAACAAAACACCACAAACAAGAAACATGGACCAACAGCACAAAACTCCTCAAAAACACAGTGTATATATAATATATATAAAAATAGGTACGTTCATCAAGGATTATTAGATACCCACTGGATTAGTCAGTAAAATGCGTATTTCCTGGGTGTTGAACCCATATAGTGTGCACAACCTCTTCCTTATCCTGACGATCCCGAATAAAATAATAACGTAAATGGTTGAACTTTATCGAATTTCCAGATGTTTCTAAAACATATTTCGTTTAAAATAGGATTTTTTTAGAAAGAAATTATAAAAAGACTTTTTGCCCGTAAAGAACAGGCCTGTCAAGAATAAGTTATATTTCATGTTCACCTAAACAGCGGTTTCTTGTAAAAAACACTTTAAGGTATCGTCTAGGAACGGTCAGTAAAACGTAAAATTACTTAATGTTTTCAAGGTACACATATTAATTTAATCATCACTACCGTGTTTCATATCGCTCGATCGTTTCATTTTCTTCGGTTGGTTTGTGATCTTTCTACGTTATTCTGAACGATCGACAAGTCAGTGCCGTTAAAAATTTATGACTAATATTAAGCGATTTTTTTTCATTAAGCGAATTCACATGAAATGCAGCTCTGCAGATCTATGTGCTGCCAATTATAGCGAGAGAATAAAATATATATAAATATTTTTAAATATGTTTTTATTAGCATTTCTCAATCATTTATTTCGGAGCAGATTTGGTTAATGAATGACTTATATTGCACACAAAAACGTGAAGGGAAATAATAATTATAGTATTATCATTATTTCTTGAAAGCTTTTAGGCCTTTGGCAATCTAAAAACGCTTTGTATTCATGCATTCATACACAAACATGTAATCGTCATACAGTACACTAATGTATTCCGGCAATAACAACAACAACAACAACAACAACAACAACAACACCAAAAACAACGACAACACTTAACGACTGAGTGACAATTTTATAGCTTTATCCATCCTACCCTGATGTGAACAGGCTCCAAAAATGATGTCAAACGACTTGATTCCATTATTGCCTCGGTAAACCATGGACTGTTAGTGTTAGACGAATGCCTTAAAGATTAAACCGCTTGCAAAGTTATGCACTCAAATGAGGCTCTAGTTAAATCACGGTGCTGGATTTTGAACAATAAACAGGTCATTTTCTTAAAGTGTACAAATAATTGTACATTGATCGATTTTTTTTTAGATTTTTGATAATATTTCTTGTTTTTATGATATTTTATAGACGCAATATGCTTCAACCCGGAATCCCGATCCAAATAACAACTAACTTTTGATACAAAACAATTTGTAGGTGAAGGATTTGCCATATCAAAAATCGTAAAAAAAAACCGTCAGCGTACATGCAATTATTTGGACTAGTTTCCAAGGTGGAATGGAAGATATCCGTCGGATATTCCGTATATGGCGATTCAGAGACACCCTTTTGGAACGCGAGTTCCGCAACTTTAGCGCCAAAAGTCTTGAGCGGCGCACTGCCTAAAGAGAGCCCTGCGACGCCTTTAATGTCTGACGGGTGAAAAATATTTGCCTAATTTACTGCAACACCTGATACACGTTGCCTTGGAATTCAACACATTCTAGGCACTCCAAATGTTACAGTACTATTCAATTCGGAGTGCCTGAAAAGAAAGCTACTTGATTCTACATTCAACGTCTTCTTTCTGTAGGACACATTGGACCATGAGAATCATGAACCTACAACCTTTTTCAGCTATTAAGATAGGGGGCTATAGGGACAGCGACAGAGGACAATACAAGAATGGCCAACCGTTGCATTTATTGAGCCATCTAATGTATACAAACTAAGACGGAGAAAATAATTCTTCTTTTTCCCAAACGACTTCCTTAGCATTTTGTATGTAGTCTGACATACATGTAGTTGTCTTTTACAAAGATTGTTCAAAGTTACAACGGCCCAGTGGTTTAAAGATGTTCTGTCCAAGGGGTAAGAGGTTTTGTATATAATAGGGTTATAAGTACTGCGTTTTGATCCAGGAGGTTGTATTCGACTCAAGTAGGCTTTTGCAGGTTCGGATTTCACAAAGCGCAAGTTGAGTAAAATCGAAATCTACGAACATCCACTAGAGTCGAATATGACATTCCGCCATAACCGGATCAAAATGCAGTACTAATAACCCTTTATTATAAACATTACTGGTCAGATCACTTAGAAGTCACATCTTTGCAATAAAAAAACATTTTAAGGATGCATTATTTGTTCAACGAAGTTAATTTAACATTGCGCAACATACTTGTAATGACATGACGTCACAAGAGTGGTATATGGCCGTATTGCACAGGTACGCAATATGGGTAGAAGTATTTTGTGATTTGTATTGCATGTGGATTGATGATGGGTATATAATAAAGAATATAATTATGTTTGGAATTCCATTCTCACAGAGTGATGAACTACTGACACCATGTTATGAAATTTAATGGTCAGTGTATTTAAAAACATTTCAATATTTCATACTTTAGGAACGGTATTCATCTCATCTTAGTCTACACAACTTGCTTTGATATGTACAAAAGTCTGCAGCAGTAAAAAAGAATAACATTAGACAGAATCTAATATTCATCAGCAGCACTTTATAGTTAACATTGTATATGAATTGAATACCAAGTACAAATTAAGAGGGGGGGGGGGCGGAATTTTCCTCGCTTTTCAAATAAAAACTTCTTCCTAATATCATTGTGTATGCAGTCTAACATACGTGTAAAATGTAGATGACTTTTAAAAAGATTGTTCAAAGTATGGCCCTGTGGTTTAAAAAGGGCTGACAGATTTTCTATATATTAGGATATAATTACATCATTGAGAAGTTCAAAAGAACTATGACCTTTTCTGATTAAACGCTTTACCCCGACCCCCTCCTCTACACACACTTAACGAGACGAATTGCCTTTGCAGCGTGTAAGCAGTTTTAGTCTTAAGTTTAGCTGTGAGCCGATTTTGTTCAATGCTGAGAACATAGTTGTTAACATTACCCTTAATGAAGCCAAACGTCATTCAGTGCTTTCAGCACTTTGATCATATACTGATTTCAATGGAGTGATAACTGTCGAAGTTATAAGGCACCCTGGCCACTTTGTAACACCCTTCTGCTACAGTTATTGCTAGCTTTTAACAAAACTTTGTTTTACTTTACTCAACTTTTTCGTTTTCTTCTTGTTAGAATGCTTATTTATGGTCGACCTGTCTAAGTCGGTAAAAATTTCAAATGACAATTCAATGCAGTATACTACAGCGCTGCAGTTTTACGGCCTGTGAACAGCTATTATTGAACTTATATATACATACATTTTTATTCATGCATTTTCGAAGCGTTTCTGATCAATTTATTAAATAGTAGTTTTGCTCAACATTATAACCCAAATGCAAAAGCAGAAAATAAAACAACATAATCTTTAAAATCAAGGGAAGTAATAAGAAGTCCAGTAACCAAACATTGAAGGACATATAGTACAACAAGAAGTCGGTTAACTTAAGACACAATCAAAACTCACCTCGCATATAATTATCACTATCATCCTCATCATCCTTGTCACCATAATCATCACATAAAAGCCAGATATTTTATCAATTACTTGAGTATTACATTTCTCATTGTCCGATCATACGCATTCATTATCAACAACCTGCTATTTTAAGTGAATTTACAATGTTTAATGATATAAAAACTGCAGTGTTTTAAAATGCTTTATGACGGTAAGCATAAATTTGTTTCATACTTTTTATGAATAGAAACTTCTTTGTTTTGTTAAAGTGTGGATTATGGCATATATGTTACTATATATATAGCGTAACATTTTAGGCCGAAAGAGGGTCGCTACGGACCGGGTTTCACCGCCCAATTATCCATAATCGGCACACCTCGAGGTGTGCCAAAATCCATAATCACTCTGGCGCACAGTGGTCAGAAATTGGCTAATGGTGAGCATTATTTGATAAGCATATAGAGAGCTGAATTGTCTTCCTTCTGTACCCTGTGCGTAGTCCTGAGTGTAATGAGACTACTTCCGGAAACTCGCACACCTGAACAGATAACGGCAAGTTCAACTTAATAAGTGTTGCGTTGTTGGTTTAGTTCTTACAACAACCTGCGGAATGGGTTAGATTCATAAGATCTCAAATGGAGTTACATGTTTATTCATTCATACCCAAGCATCAAGTGAAATACAATACTACAGGCATAGCTATATATGAAACATAGTATTCAGTATGAATAACTACAATAGAGAAATATGCTGTAGTATATAAAGAATTGTGTCCCTTAGATACATTAAGATTAAGAATGCAACATCTCTCTTCTTTTAAAAAGAATTAGTAAATTTATGAAGAACACATTTAATCTAAAGTAATTTGGTCAACACCCTAGCGTTATCATTATTTTCAGCTGAGCAGAAAATCTTCTTGACAGATTAATTGTTCCAGCAGAGTGTATCTGGAAATTAATGAAAATATCTTCTAATTAGATGTTAACAGTCCAGATAAGGACACTTGAATCCTCCCAGAAATGTCATCTGAAAGTGTATTGTTTTCATACCGCAGATAGCTGTTGATATATCCAATTATCATTGTAGAAATATTGTCCACAAATATCACTTTCACACGGTTACAGAATATAGGCGATTATGAATTTCCTTCACAGCACAGAATATTGAAGAAAAGTTTTAAATTTGAAATATATTGAAGTATCACAAATATATATACAACATAACACAAAACACATCATAAATCAGTTCAAAGATCCAACCTTTGAGGTACTTTGACCTGTCTTCCTGATCTAGTGACGTACATGTTAGAATCACTATTGCCAGCAACATCAGTTGGTGCTGATGGTTGTTGTTGTTGTTGCGACTGAGTGTTATCATGAGAAAGTTTCGCTCTGATTGATTTTGTATGTTTCTGTCACTGTCATGTTGTGATTGATCAGTTAGACGAATGTCGTTGCCATTGCATGGATGTGTATCTATGATTTGAAATTGTTTTTCATTTGTCTTCAACAAATGATTTCTGTTTCGTCTATAGAAACCACCATCATTAGTTTCAACAATGTATGATCTGTCATGCACTTGTTTCCTAACGATTGCCTGTTTCCAGCGTTTACCTTGTTTGATTCTAATTGTTTCTCCTTGTGACAATTGTGTGAGGGGCTTGGCAGATTTATCAAACCATGTCTTTGATTTGATTTTTGATTTTGACATTTTGCTTTTGATTTCATGCCTATTTTGAACTTTTGGCTCAAGGTGTTTGCGTGTTACTGGCAAAATAGACCTAGTCTCCCTACTCATTAGTAATTGTACTGGTGATTTGCCACATGAAAGCGGTGCATTTCTGTATTCGAGAACTGCAAGATAAGGATCTTTGTTATCTTGTAGAGATTTTGTGAAAATCTTTTTGATTGTTTGAATACATCTTTCAGTAACACCGTTGCCTTGTGAGTGTAACGGCGATGACGTAACATGTTCAAAATCCCATTCTCTAACAAATTTGTCAAATTCCTGACTACAATATTGTCCTGCATTGTCACTAATGACTTTTGAGGGTATTCCATGTGTAGCAAAATAGCCCTTCAATTTGTGAATAACCGTGTCAGTTCTCATATTTCTGAGTAACCCGCATTCATAATATCTGCTATACAGATCAACTACAACAATGTAGTTACTGTCATTCCAGTGAAAAATATCAGTAGCCACAACATCCCATGGCCTGCTGGGAATCTGATTAGGAATCATTGGTTCCTTGACATTGGAGTCTCTATGTTCAAGACATATGGGACAATTGAGTACTTTGTTCTTTATGTCTTTGGTCATATTGGGCCAAAACATTACACTTCTTGCACGCTGAGTACATTTCTCTATGCCTAAGTGTGAATCATGAACTTTGTCCATCATCATATGTCTCAAATCTTTGGGAATTATGACATTGTTTCCTTTTAACAAAAAATCGTCAATGACTGTAAGTTCGTCTCTAAAATTCCAATATTGTAAAATACTATTTGGACAGTTCTGTCTCTTATCAGGCCAACCTGTTAATATTGTGTGTTTCAGAGTCTGCATCTCTTGATCAGTCTCAATTTTGCTTTTGATCAGGGTCATTTTCTGATCACTCATAGCAATGTTTTCCATGACAGAATGTACATGAACATCTATGTCTTTACATACATCAATCTGTTCATCTTGCAAATAGTTGCGACTTAGTGTGTCAGCTACTGGAATGTCCTTTCCAGGTACATGAATAATTTCATAATCGTATTTTTGTAATTGCAAAATCATCTTTTGCAATCTTGGCGGAGCAACAAGCAAACTTTTGCGTGTTATACTCACTAGTGGCTTGTGATCACTTTGGACTACAACATGTCGTCCATATGTCATTTGATGAAACTTGGTCATGTCATACAATACAGCAAAGAGCTCTTTTGTAATCTGGGCATAGTTTCTTTCTGCAGACGTCAATGCTTTCGAAGCAAAGAAAACTGGTTTGTCGTTTTGAAGCAAAACACAACCAAGTCCATTTTGTGATGCGTCTACTTGCAGCACAACTTCAATATTTTGATCAAAGTACGAGAGTACCTGTCCTGGTTTTGAGTTATTACCCTTTTTATTTTGTCATTTCTGCAAGATTGGGTGCAAATCGTTGATGATAATTCACCATTCCTAATATAGTCTCTAGCTCAGACTTTGACTTAGGAGACGGCATTTCCTGGACAGCTCTTACCTTTGAAGGATCAATTTTCAGTCCGTCTGACGTCAGTAAATGTCCAAAGAAAGGTATTTCTGACTTACCAATCTCGGTTTTGTCAGCATTAAGTTTGAGACCTTTTAGTTGACATCTTTCCATAAGTTTTTCCAAGTTTCTGTCATGTTCTTGTTTGTCTTTGCCATAGCAAACAATATCGTCAACAATGACCTTGACGCCATTTAAACCTTCAAGACAAGACTCCATTTTCTGGACGAAGACGTCATGAGCACAATTTACACCATAGGGAAGTCTCAGATACCTATATCTGCCAAATGGAGTATTGAAAACTGTCAGAAATGATGATTTCTTGTTCAGTTTAACAGACCAATAACCGGTTCTCGCGTCAAATTTGGAAAATACAGTTGCACCTGTCAAGTCAGGCAAAATATCATCTATTGATCTAGATGGATAGTGTGGTCTCACTATTGCTTCATTCAGGTCTTTAGGGTCTAGGCATACCCTTAAAGAGCCATTGGGTTGTTCAACAGTTACCATACTGCTGACCAATACAGACGGTTCTGTCACTTTGACAATGACTTTGTCTTTAACCATTCTGTCTAATTCTGTTTTTAGTCTGTCCTTAATTGCAATAGGTACACGTCTTGGAGGGTGTACTACAGGTATTGCATCTGATTTTATATGTATGTCACATTCACCTGGAAGTGTTCCCAGACCAGTAAATACATCATGGTATTTTGAAATAACTTGGTCTTTTGTGTAGAAACGTCAGGTTCTACTGCTGATACAAATTTGAGTAGATTCATTGCAAGGCAAGTGTCAAGACCTAAAATTGGACATGAGGGTGTATCTACAATGTAAAATTCGTTTCTTGAAATTTTACCATTGTACAAGCATTGAAGACTAACTACACCATGTACTTTGAGTGATGTGCCATTGTAAGCTGTCAATTTGCTGTTTGTGTGTTTCAACTGAATTTTGCTACCAAGTGATTTGTACATGTGGTATGGTATGATATTAACTTGTGCACAGGAATCAATCTTGAATTTGAATTGTGTGCTGTTGTTACCAACTGAAATATTGACAAAAGCTTGATTTTTGTGTTTGTCATGAGTAACAGTATTAACAAAATAATCATCACAGTTGTCACTTAGATCTGAGAAAGAAAAATCATTTACCTCATGCACTCGTGATTTGTTCTGTTCCTTTTGCTTTTTGTAGCATACACTAACAAAGTGATTTCTTTTCCCACAGTAGTTACAGTCTTTCCCTCTTGCTGGGCATATGTCCTTGGTCTCGTGTTTTGATCCACAGTTTGAACACGTAGCCTTCTTCGTGCCAGCGTTAGATTACTTCAGTTTGCCTCTCGACCTTTGTTTTGGATTCCTCTTTGCCTCTGGGTGGTGATATGTCCTTGGTGTAACGGCATTTACACTTTTATTGTTGTCCATTTGTTGAATGTGTGATTTTGTAAGTTCATACGTTCTAGCAATGTCCAAAGATTTCTGTAACGTTAAACCGTTCCCTTCGCTTATGAACTTTTCGCGGAGTTTCACAGATCGAACGCCAAATACAATGTGATCCCGGATCATGTCATCAAGAATGTCCTCTGGATAATCACATTCTTTGATGAGTAATCTCAAGTCCGTAACAAACTGTTCAAACGTTTCGCCATCTTTTTGTATTTTCATTTTGAAAATGTATCTTGAATATATACGGTTTGATTTTGGTTTACAATAGTTCTCGAACTGGTTGTAGAAGTATATAAGATATTTTTGTTGATCGTCTGTTGGTCTCCAAGTGCTAAAACTGGAACGAACTTTTTCTCCAACCCACAGCATTAGGTAATTACACTTCACTTCTTGTGATTGTTCCTTTAGAGGACCCTTAAACATAAAGTCGGAATGTGACTTGAACGACTTGAATGACTGTGACAAATCCCTGCTGTCCCAGTCCATTTTGGGTGTTTGTCCTTGCATATTGTTAAAGCTTACCATTTTGTTAGAATGAGCTTCACAATTACAATTTGATTATTCCATTTAATTTCAATTTAATCCATAAGAATCTGTTCACCAACTTCTGACACCATGTTGCGTTGTTTGTTTAGTTCTTACAACAACCTGCGGAATGTGTTAGATTCATAAAATCTCAAATGGAGTTACATGTTTATTCATTCATACCCAAGCATCAAGTGAAATACAATACTACAGGCATAGCTATATATGAAACATAGTATTCAGTATGAATAACTACAGTAGAGAAATATGCTGTAGTATATAAAGAATTGTGTCCCTTAGATACATTAAGATTAAGAATGCAACAATAAGCACCGCAAACATGGCCGGAGAAAGGTTGCTTGCATGGCAAGGCCCTATTTAGCAAGTAATCAAAATAAAAAATAATATCGATGTAAACGAAATTTTACCTTACAATATGCTTATACCTGTCTGAAACATCTTTTTGTACCATCATTTCCACTGCCATTTTCAGTATAAGTAAACGATGTCTAGTGTAATCCACGACCAAATGATACATAAACCAAGCATTGACATTTTGCATCACATGGTCGTACCTTACATTTATATTACTCCAAGTCCTGCATTGACAGTTGTCAAGAATATGTCATCGACATATTTAAATTTTGCATAAATATCTGCAAACTAGTGATAAAAGACTGTTGACAAAAGATCAGATCGCAGAATCTCACATTTCCATTCCAAATATAATGTTTTATGACTTAAACCGTTATTAGCTGTTTAGGAAAAATGCATAAAACATAAATTTTGGAGCAGATATATGAAAATCTGCAATCTGATCGTTTGCGATCTGTCTTTTATCATTGGTTTGCAGATATTAACGCAAAAAAATAATCGTTCCAAGACAAAAAAATAAAAATGTTGTCAACACGTTCAATCTGTGAGCGTTTATTGTAGAGTAAAGGAAATGTTTTGTTTTTCTTATGAACTGAAATTAAAAAAAACACACACACATATGCAATAAAAAGGTTAATATACGGCGCCGGTGTGCCGTCTGTTCATAATGGACCACAGAAGTGGGGACGGCGCACCTTCTTTAATCCATTTGAAATGTTTTCTTGTTTGTTAATAAACTTGTTGGTGTTTTGAATGACATAGATTACAATTAAATACGGTTTGTTTGTTGACGAGCTGGTTCTGCTAAGCATATTTTGCAAACAGTAATATTAATATCAGTTTATCAAAAAACAACATAAATATACAAAACAATAGTCTTTATTCAGCGTTTATTTTAAATTTCAATGGAATTGGGTCCAGAAATATTTGATTACGGATAATGTATAATGAAATTCCATTCTATACATGGTCTATAAACGTATGCTTGTCGTCTGACTCATATGTAATGGTTCAATGATTTGTACATACAATACATTAGTAAATCCTGCTTTCTTTCTGATTAAATTTTTAAGTGTGGCCTTGACCTTAGAGGCATGAGCATGAATGTGTTTCGGAGTAAGTATCGGACGAATGAACAGACGAATCGACGTACGAACAACGTCACTTTAATATGACATCCTACATGAGCATATCATGTTAGACGATTAAATTGTTTCAAGTTGTATTTGTTGGAAAGAAGACCTTGCAATATATTTTATACGGCAAAAGAACGTGCATGCAAGCTTAAAGAACGAAAAATCAAAAAAATCATCAACATTAAAATAATTATACACTCCTTCATTTTCAACGTAGAATTGAACCTCGCCTACGCGTCCTCTTACCTACACCCTGGAAGAGACAGAAACATAGTCAAAGCTTTTTTGAAACTGTTGACAATGCAACACTGCAGACGGTAGCGTGCAACTCCTTAAGATGTGTTCATATTTCAATATCTATAATGATACATTCAATTTCGAGACGGACCAGAAACAACTGCACAACCAGTCCTATTCCAGCATGTTAAACAAGCCTTTTTTACCATTAATAATTTTCAAACGAATGATGAAACATGTTCTCCGCAAACCTAGTTAATATAGGGTAAGGAAACAGCTTACCTCACGCGTTATGATAGGGTGCCACACTTTGTCCTTTTTGTAATACCCTCCTGTCGAAGGAAAGTCCCGCATGGGTACACTTTTGCCTTTGAAAAACGAAATGCTTAAATCTGTCAAATATATATTTTGTAGTGATAAAAACTTTTGACAACAACAGGCAAATTTAACAAATTAAACAGTTGACCCCTGTCATGCTGGACATATCGGAGTGCATCTTCATTGGGCCTCATTCAAGTCGATTAAGCATTATCAAAGAGCGTTTACCCGAAAGCACAAATTAAATCCGCAGTATAACAAATGTTTAATCGTTATTTGTTTTACAGCGGTTGTGAAGAAAGCTATATATACCAAGGCTTAGTCACTCTCGTTGGCGAGATGTTGCGCGAGAACGAGGGCTTGTGTTTTATGGGGAACATGGTGAACCTGGAGAAAACCACTTTGCCTAGCTTGGTGACCATCAATCAAACTCACATGCGCCCAGGCCGGTAACCGACCCAGATGAAAAGCGAGTTCGATAAGCACAGCGCCAACCAGACAAACGCACCAATCCACAGTTCTACAACAGCAATCTTGGCTTGAGTTAGACTGATCACTGACCACACGTGAACGCTTTGATGCAAAATCGCTTTTCTACGCTACATACATAAACAATACTTCATCAAATCTGCATATTAGACGTATACATGCTACGCAGACGTTAGCCTAATGGATGATGTTAACCAATACTTCTAACGGTATTATAAACGTTACGATAATAGTTTGCAATACACTGTCATTATAAAAGTTCATGGACTTTATGACGTTATTTATTACATTTCAAGTGATTATAGATTGTTCTGTATTGATCAATGATATAATTATATCATTGGTCTTCGCCCTTGTGCAAATCGAATATACTGTGATCATCTCTTACGACAAGAACATGGACCTAAAATGACTAAAAGTGTATTTTACTCTTTAATCAAAAATCTGAATTACATGTTTATCAACTTTATTATAACAAACTATTGAAAACAATCAAATAAGAAATAGTTACCCTATGTCCCTTGTTCAATAATATAATGCAAATGATTATGCAGATCACTCTGCAAAAAAATCCAAATGAGAGAAAAAAACATCCATGTACTGTCACCTTCATGTATTTCAAAACAAACAAATCATAGACATCTAAGTTTTTGTTTTAAAAAGACACTCCGTTTTAAAGTGTCTTTTTTTTAGAAATATGTGAATCCCAAATGTTACACAAGTTAAAATGTGTTTAAAGTTTCTAAAGATGCTTTACGTACCAAGGTAGCTTAAGTTTTAAATGTGGGTAAGTTTATTTTTAAAATTGATTAAAACTTTTCTTCGATTTCTCCAAAGAGCGTTCTCAATCCCTTTTATGATTTTATTGTAGTTCACTACTCAGTTGAGAAAAAAATACATTCGTAACATGGATTCCAATGGATATGGTACTGCTGGTAAGAACTTAGTGGTTATGGCAACCAGGCAACTGTTATTTCAAAGCAGTACATTGAACTGTACAACGGGCAAATAAGGGTAACAAAGTAGGCCTTGCTGATAAAACCGCTTGCAAAGATATGGACTCAACTGAGGCTTGTGTTAAATCAGTGCTGGATTTTGAACAATAAAAAGGTCATTTCTTTAAAGCTGCACTCTCACAGATATACCATATAACATCTTTTTTTTATTTATTGTCTTTGAAAGAGCAAATGTTTGCGTAAATATCTGCAATCAATGATATAAGACTGCGGACAAAAATCAGATCGTAGATTTTCATAATTCTGATCGAAAATTAGTTTTTTTATGGCTTAAACTAACGGTTTAATTTTTTTTATAAAACATCATTTTTGATCTTAAATGTAAAAATCTGCGATCTCTTTTGTTGTCACCAATTTGATGTTACTGTTTTCTAATGGTATTCGCAAAAAAATGACTGATTCCAAGGCAAAAACAAATGTCTAAACGTTCAATCTGTGAGAGTGCAGCTTTAGGAACAGAGACGGAAATCATGACGACCACCGCATGCACCTCTTGGTAGACGGGCCACGCTTTCTATAATGCTACGCAGGAAATTTCGAAAGAGGGGTAACGGAAACGGACATATGTTACCCATTTAAAAAAACTGCACCTGTCTTACTTTTGCGTTTTTCATTGAAAGGATCCTGCGCAAAATGACCAATTCAAAAGGAGCACGAACACATTCCTGACAATGCACAGTTCCGGTCTGAGAAAATAGTGTACAGGAGGTAGGTTTCCAAGGTAGTCTAAAATAATAGAAGTGTTATACGGGATTCTTCTAATCCCTAACGTTTAAACGGGTTCGTGCAAAAACCGTGGGTGTTTAAAAAATATTGAAGTTGCATAAAGTGAAGTATTTTATGGTTGAAATTGATCATAAAGGTTTATATTCGTATTTTACCATCTAATTGAAAAGTTATTTTGCACACAACAAGCATTAAATGCATTAAACACAGTGTTTACCTTTCCAATAAAACAAAAGTTGAGTGACACAGAAAACAATTATGCCAAACAACAGCGGAACAACTCGATCCAATCGTAATAACTCGGCCACCTCCGACAAGCTTCGAGATAGATATATAGCTTATATATATATGAAAAGAAAGCTACTTGATTCTACATTCAACGTCTTCTTTTTGACACATTAGACCAGGAGAATCTTGAACCTACAACCTTTTGCAACTATTAAGATAAGGACCTATAAGGACAGTGACAGAGGACAATACAAGAATGACCAACCGTTGAATTTATTGAGCCATCTAATAAATACAAATTAAGACGGAGAAATTAATTCTTCTCTTTTCCAAACTACTTCCTTAGCATTTCGTATGTAGTCTGACATACATGTAGTTGTCTTTTACAAAGATTGTTCAAAGTTACAATGGCCCTGTAGTTTCAAGATGTTTTGTCCAAGGGGTAACAGGTTTTGTATATAATAGGGTTATTAGCACTGCGTTTTGATCCACGAGGTTGTATTCGACTTAAGTAGGCTTTTGCAGCTTCGGATTTCACAAAGCACAAGCTGAGTAAAATCAAAATCTACGAAAAACCACAAGAGTCGAATATGACATTCCGCCATAACAGGATCAAAATGCAGTACTAATAACCCTTTTTTTATATACATTACTGGTTAGATCATTTAGAAGTCACAACTTTGCATAAAAATGTCATTTTAAGGATGCACTCATTGGTTCAGTGACTTTATATTAACATTGCGCAACATACTTCTAATGACATGACGTCACAAGAATGGTATATGGCCGTATTGCACAGGTGCGGAATATGGGTAAACGTATTTTGTGATATGTATTGCATGTGGATTGATGATGGGTATATAATAAAGAATATAGTTATGTTTGGTATTCCATTCTCACAGTGAAATGAACAACTGGCACCATGTTATGAAATTTGATGGTCAGTGTATTTACAGACATTTCAATATTTCATACTTTATTCATCTCATCTTAGTCTACACAACTTGCTTTGATATGTATAAAAGTCTGCAGCAGTAAAAATAATAGCATAAGACAGAACCTAATATTCATCAGCAGCACTTATATAGTTAACATTTTATATGAATTGAATACCAAGCAAAAATTACGAGGGAGAAAATTTTTCTTCCTTTTTCAAAAACTACGTCCTAATAGCATTGTGTATGCAGTCTGACATACATGTAAAATGTATATGTCTTTAATAAAGATTGTTCAAAGTACATATATGGTCCTGTGATTTTAAGCTCCGCTGAAAAAGGGTTGACAGGTTTTCAATATCCTAGGATATAATTACATCATTAAAAATCTTCTCTGAAACTGCAAATAACAGACCTTTGAGCAAATTAAAAAAGTATGTGTACTTTGGTAAAATTACGCCAATCACGTCAATTAATTTGTATAAGTCTGATTTAACGACTTTGAGAAATTCAAAGAACTATGACCTTATCCGATTCAACGCTTTACCCCGACCCCCTCCTCTACACACACTTATCGAGATAAATTTCCTTTGCAGCTTGCAAGCAGTTTTAGCCTAAAGATTAAGCCAGCCCACCAAACAGTGACCCCTTGTGCTGTGAGCCGATTTTTTTCAATGCAGTTGTCAACATTCCCCTAAATGAAGCCCAAGTCATTCAGGGCTTTCAGCACTTTGATCATATACTGATTTCAATGGAGTGATAACTGTCAAGTTATAAAGCACCCTGGCCACTTTGTAACACCCTTCTACTACAGTTGTTGCTAGCTTATGAGGCCATTTTTTTATAAATAGGTTAACGGATTTTTTTTAAAAAATGTTGGACGGGTGGTGCGAAAAAAAAAAAGGATTTCATACTCATACTTATTTTTTTACAATACATGTTAATGTATTTTTCATAGCGTTTGTGGTCAAACCCAAAACAAAAAGGTCAAAATACCAACAAAAAGGGAAGACATGTTCATAGAATGAATATTGATATGTTCATCTGGTCACTTTTTCATACTTATATGTTTGGCGTTATAGTCCAATTTTCTCTCCTACCAATTTCAAATTCAAATTAATATTATCATTACATAAGCATTTATACACTTCCACCGTATAATAGTGTCACATTTTAAGACAATATTATTACAAACTCAGTTTTACTGTCACTTTTTGTTGATGTTTTTTGAAGCACATCCTGAATGCAAGAGTTTTCCTATTTGCAACACTATGTTCACATATTAAACTTACAATGAATATGCCTGTGTCTGCTCATTGCTGGGCGCTACTTCTTCTCAACAGAAAAAGCACAATGTAACAAATTTCACTGACACAATTATTTATTAAATGGAAAATGAAATGTAAATAATAAAAATGACTTTCTATTTAGTAATGAATTCTTTGAAGTTAAGATATTTCTCTGCAGCTTTAACAATATTAAAGTTGAAGCTTAGGCCACAACAAATTGATCATTTGTTCGTTGGATTTGCCGCACCTAAAATTCGAAAAACGAAAAAAACACAAAAAAAACAACTTTTTTTTGCGCCCGCACATACTATTTGGCCGCGCATATTTATATTTTTTGTTGACTTCTAAATTTCCTCTATTTTCTGAAATTCCTTTACTTAGAATTTAAACCTGCAACGTCGACCTCGCCTTTTTGAAGGTAATTCCATGCTTTACATTCTTCGCGAGCAAACTTTCCTCTTGTCAGGACAAAATAAGGTCCGGGTAACCGCAAAATAGCCGATATTTGTTGACAGTCTTTTTTGTCGGGAATATTTTGCAGGACGCACCGTTGTTATTCATTTCCGGTATTAAGTTCCAGGTTACTATCAGTATTTGTAATGTAAAATACACGTTTTAAGTGAAAATCAGTGTCATAGTCAATGGATTATAGTCTTCAGTAAACAACAAGAGTTTCACAGCGTCGAAGGCAATAATAATTTATGTGTGTTTTAAGTAATTTATTGTTTTGTACTCAAAATTTAGTGTTAAATAATAACTAAATCGGATTTTGAGTGCAAAACTTATATTAAAATACACGAACACACGACTTACGGTACAACCATTGAACATGTTTTCGTGAGTCATTTTTTTAAATTCTTAAATGTCTCATTTTTCATATAATCATAATTGTTTAAAACAGATAAAAATAGTAGGACTTGTAAATGTTTTAGAAACATTCTGTATTAATGCACCAGTCAATTGTAACCACGCCCCCCAACCCCCTCCCCTCAGGTCCGAGGATAGCCGGGTAAATGAACCGTTTTTTAACCTTCCAGGTGGCCCGCAGTGCCGGGTGAATGCGTTGGATTTGCCCGGCGGGGTCGGCTGGACCGAAAGTCCCCGCTATCCGCAGACCTGGAGGGGGGGGGGGCTGTTGGTTACAATTGACTATTGCATAACGCATACAGTTTGAAAATAACATCAGTTAAATCAGAAAATAAAACCTTTTATAAGTAAAATGACTGTTTTAATTTTCTCAATTCTTTGTGCTTATTCATTTTTTTCTTTGACCGAGTTGTAGTAAAGTGGCCTGTTTCTTAAGGTCATTGAAGCTATGGGACCATCATGTTATTCTTTTTAAGGCACGGACCTATACCGCATAGGTTCTTGGTCAAGGCGAGGTCTTGAAAGGGAAACACCACCTGCTTTAAAATTATAACCGGTGCCACATTTGCAGAATTGTTTGATCCTGCTTCAAGTATGTTGTCCCGCAATTCAATCCACAGTGTTTCTTTTTTTTAGAAATGTTCTCTGTGTTATTTACTTTTTCAATCTGCTGCAATGTCAATGTCACTACAATTTTATCATGTGCTTCAAGAGGTTCAAATTTAGACCTGACCCAATATTTGGAAATGCTCAAATGATGAATTACTGTTACTAGTCTAAAATGTTTTTTTTTTGTGATAGTAAGTTACGGAATGAATACAATAGTTTTCTTTTTGGTCCTCGAATAATTGCACGTTACTATGAGGAATGTTGTCTTTA
Source organism: Mya arenaria (assembly GCF_026914265.1). Taxonomy (NCBI): domain Eukaryota; kingdom Metazoa; phylum Mollusca; class Bivalvia; order Myida; family Myidae; genus Mya; species Mya arenaria. The sequence goes on along the minus strand of NC_069128.1, from coordinate 67,734,886 downwards.
CAATATATCCACGTTTAAAAAGTTAATAGTAAAGCACTGGATCTCATTGCCATTTGTTAAATATTGAGACAGATTTTCATGTGATACAATCAAAACCTTTTCATTTATAACTGAGAACCTTTGTTTGTAATTGAAAAGCATTTCTTGACATAATTGTATGATAAATTTTGTAAGAAATAAACTTTTTTATTTATTATTTAATTTTTCGCTATTTGCTCGCCTCTGATTTGCCTTAATTTATTTTGTTTTTCGCTCGCTCGCTCCTTCTTATTTTGGCAAAATCCGTAGAACAAATGATCAATTAGTTGTGGCCTTATGGTCGACCTGATTAAGTCGGTAAAAATTTACAATTATGACAATTCAATGCAAAACACTGCAGCGCTGCAGTTATAATTACAGTCTGTGAATGCCGATTATTGAATTGATATATACAAATATTTTTATTCATGCATTTTCAAAGCGTTTTTGATCCGTTTATTTTTTAGTAGTTTTGCTAACTTTATAACCCAAATACAAAAGCAGAAAAGAAAATAACATTATGTTTAAAATAAAGGGAAGTAATAAGAAGTCCAGTAACTAAACAATGAAGGACATAGTACAACAAGAAGTCGGTTAAACTAAGACTCGGTCAAAATCATCCTTACATATAATCATCACCATCATCCACATCATCCTTGTCACCATAATCATCAACATAAAAGCCAGATATTTTATCAATAACTTGAGTATAACATTTCTCATTGTCCGATCATACGCATCAACAGCCTGCTATTTTAAGTGAATTTATAATGTTTAATGATATAAAAACTGCAGTGTTTTAAAATGCTTTATGACGGTAAGCATAAATTTGTTTCATACTTTTTATGAATAGAAACTTCTTTGTTTTGTTAAAGTGTGGATTATGGCAAATATGTTACTATACGTATATGTAGTAACATTTTAGGCCGAAAGAGGATCACTACGGACCGGGTTTCAACGCCCAATTATCCATAATCGGCACACCTCGAGGTGACAAAAATCCATAATGAGACTACTTCAGGTAACTCGCACACCTGAACTGATAACGGCAAGTTCAATACAGAACTTGGAGTAATATAAATGTAAGGTACGATCATGTGATGCAAAATGCCAATGCTTGGTTTATGTATCATTTGGTCGTGGATTACACTAGACATCGTTTACTTATACTGAAAATGGCAGTGGAAATGATGGTACAAACAGATGTATCAGACAGGTATAAGCATACTATAAGGTAAGATTTCGTTTACGGCACACCGGCGTCGTATGTTGACCTCTAATTAATGAACATAATTCAACAGTTTTTTTTTTGTTTAATACCGTTACGGAATTCCAAGCAGAAATATGACTTAACCACGTTTAAATAGTTTATGGCAGTGTTTATGTATAACGACACGGCTGATTCATTAGAAAAAAACTATCATTTTAAGACTATTCGATACACTTACACATGTTTTGCATATTTTGGGGATCTTTTTGAGTCAAATTTAAAACTATTTAATTGCACGGAACATCTTTGGGGAAAAATATTTGGAGATGCGCACTTTTCCCGTTTCCAAATCCACTTTATATGTAATTGAACTTATTAAAGGCTGTTACTGTTATTCGCTCTTTCTTCTTTCACCCCTATTGACATTCAAAATGTAACCTAAACATTTTAAGGCTGGCGGATGGGGGGGGGGGGGGCTGCTGAAGTTGGGACGGCGCACCTTTTTTAGTCCATTTAAAGTGTTTTCTTGTTTGTTAAACCTTTTGGTGTTTTGAATGACATAAAATGACATACGGTTTGTTTGTTGGCGAGCTGGTTGTGCTAAGCATATTTTGCAAACAGTAATATAAATATCAGTTTATCAAAAAAACAACATAAATATACAAAACAATAGTCTTTATTCAGCATTTATTTTAAATTTCAATGGAATTGCGTCCAGAAATATTTGATTACGGATAATGTATAATGAAGTTCCATTCTATACATGGTCTATAAACGTATGCTTGTTGTCTGACTCATATGTAATGGTTCAATGATTTGTACATACAATACATTAATAAATCCTGCTTTCTTTCTGATTGAATTTTTAAGTGTGGCCTTGACCTTAGAGGCATGAGCACGAATGTGTTTCGCAGTAAGTATCGGACGAATGAACAGACGAATTGACGTACGAATAACGTCACTATTATATGACATCCTTCATGAGCATATCATGTTAGACGATTACATTGTTTCAAGTTTTATTTGAAAGAAGACCATGCAATACATGTTATACGGCAAAAGAGCATGCATACAAGCTTAAAGAACATAAAGAAAAAAAAATCATCAATAAAATAATTATACACTCCTTCATTTTCAACGTAGAATAGAACCTCGCCTACGCGTCCTCTTACCTACACCCTGGAAGAGACAGCACAAAACATAGTCAAAGCTTTTTTGAAACTGTTGACAATGCAACACTGCAGACGGTAGCATGCACTTGCTTAAGATGTGTTCATTTTTTAATATCTATAATGATACATTCAATTTCGAGAAGGACCAGAGACAACTGCACAACCAGTCCTATTCCAGCATGTTAAACAAGCCTTATTTACCATAAGTAATTTTCATACGAATGATGAAACATGTTCTCCGCAAACCTAGCACTGAAAATATAGGGTAACTGGAAACAGCTTACCTCACGCGTTATGATAGGGTGCCACACTTTGTCCTTTTTGAAATACTCTCCTGTCGAAGGAAAGTCCCGCATGGGTACACTTTTGCCTTTGAAAAACGAATTACTTAAAACTGTCAAATATTTATTTTGTAGTGATAAAAACTTGTAATATTTTGACAACAACAGGCAAATTTAACAAATTTAACAGTTGATTCCTGTCATGCTGGACATGTCGGAGTGCATCATCATTGGACCTCATTCAAGTCGATTAAGCATTGTCAAAGAGCGTTTTCAGGAAACACAAATTAAATCCGCAGTATAACAAATGGTTAATCGTTATTTGTTTTACAGCGGTTGTGAAGAAAGCTATATATACCAAGGCTTATTAGTCACTCTCGTTGGCGAGATGTTGCGCGAGAACGAGGGCTTGTGTTCTATGGGGAACATGGAGAACCTGGAGAAAACCACCTTGCCTAGCTTGGTGACCATCAATCAAACTCACATGCGCCCAGGCCGGTAACCAACCCAGATGACAAGCGAGTTCGATAAGCACAGCGCCAACCAGACAAACGCACCAATCCACAGTACTAAAACAGCAATCTTGGTCTGATTTAGACTGATCACTGACCACACGTGAACGCTTTGATGCAAAATCGCTTTTCTACGCTACATACATAAACAATTCTTCATCACATCTGCATATTAGACGTATACATGCTACGCAGACGTTAGCCTAATGGATGATGTTAACCAATGCTTCTAACGGTATTATAAACGTTACGATAATAGGTTGCAATAAACTGTCATTATAAAAGTTCATGGACTTTATGACGTGTGCAAATCGAATATACTGTGATCATCTCTTACGACAAGAACATACAAAAATACATCCGTAATATGGATTCCAATGGATATTGTACTGCTCGTTAGAACTTAGTGGTGATGGCAACCATGCAATTGTTATTTCAAAACAGTACATTGAACTGTACAACGGGCACATATGGGTAACAAAGTAGGCCTTGCTGATTAAACCGCTTGCAAAGATATGGACTCAACTGAGGCTTGTGTTAAATCAGTGCTGGATTTTGAACATTAAAAAGGTCATTTCCTTAAAGCTACACTCTCACAGATATACCATATTACATCTTTTTTTGTTTATTGTCTTTGAAAGAGCAAATGTTTGCGTTAATATCTGCAATCAATGATATAAGACTGCGGACAAAAATCAGATCGTAGATTTTCATAATTCTGATCGAAGGTTAGTGTTTTATGGCTTAAACTAACGGTTTAAAAAATGCATAATACATCATTTTTTATCTTAAATGTAAAGATCTGCGATCTCTTTTTTTGTCACCAATTTGATGTAACTGGTTTTTATTGATATTCGCAAAAAATTACTGATTCCAAGGCAAAAAGAAATGTCTAAACGTTTAATCTGTGAGAGTGCAGCTTTAGCTAACAGAGACGGAAATCAAGACGACCACCGCATGCACCTCTTGGGAGACGGGTCACGCTTTCTATAACGCTACCCAGGAAATTTCGAAAGAGGGGTAACGGAAACTGACATATGTAACCCATTTAAAAAACTGCACCTGTCTTACTTTTGCGTGTTTCATTGAAAGGATCCTGCGCAAAGTAACCATTCCCAAAGAAGCACAAACACATTACTGACAATACACAGTTCCGGTCTGAGAAAATAGTGTACCGGAGGTAGGTTTCCAAGGTAGTCTAAAATAATAGAAGTGTTATACGGGATTCTTCCAATCCCTAACGTCTAAACGGGTTCGTGCAAAAACCGGGGGTGTTTTAAAAAAATATTGAAGTTGTATAAAGTGAAGTATTTTATGGTTGGAATTGATCATAAAGGTTTATTTTCATATTTAACCATCTAAGTGAAAAGTTATTTTGCACACAACAAGCATTTAATGCATTAAACACAGTGTTTACCTTTCCAATAAAACGAAAGTTGGGTGACACAGACAACAATTATGCCAAGCAATAGCGGAACAACTCGATCCAATCGTAATAACTCTGCCACCTCCGACAAGCTTCGAGATAGACCTCGTAAATACAATCGTAACAACTCGGCCATCGCCGAAATGTTCCGATTGCTTAAATATAGTGCCCTGAAGCCTTGCAGGTGATCTTCATGTATATAACGTTATGTTTGACAGAATGAAATGAAGAAAACCCGTCAAACTCATAATTATTCGTTGGCTATTTATGTTTTGTTACTATAAAATAACATTATCTGGTAATATTTGTTGTTTTTATGATATTTTATAGACGCAATATGCTTTAACCCGGAATCCCGATCGGAATAACTACCCAATTTTGGTACAAAACAATTTACAAGTACGTGAAGGATTTGCCATATCAAAAATCGTAAAATAAATCCGTCAACGTACAAGTTTTTGGACTAGTTTCCAAAGTGGAATGGAAGATATCCGTCGGATGCAGCAGTAATCAGAATAGCATTAGGCAGAACCTAATATTCATCAGCAGCACTTAGTTATCATGGTTACATTTTATATGAATGGAATACTAAGCAGAAATTAATAGGGAGAAAATCATTCTTCACTTTTCAAACAAAAACTACCTCCTAATAGCAGTGTGTATGCAATCTAACATACGTGTACAATATAGATGTCTTTTACAAAGATTGTTCAAAGTATGGCCCAGTGTTTTAAAGCTTCCCTGAACAGGGTTGACAGGTTTTCCATATACTTGGATATAATTACATCATTGAAAATCTTCCCTGAAACTGCAAATAACAGAACTTTGAGCATATTAAAGAAGCATGTGTACTTTGGTTAAAATACGCCAATCACGTCAATTAATTTGTAAAAGTCTGATTTAACGGCTTTGAGAATTTCAAAAGAACTATGACTTAATCTAATTAAACGCTTTATCCCCCCCCCCCCTCTACACACATTTAACGAGACTTTTCAAAGTTCCTTTGCATCTTGCAAGCAGTTTAAGCTAGCCCATTAAACAGTGACTCATTGTGCTGTGAGCCGATTTCTTTCAATGCTTAGAACATAGTTGTCAACATTCTCCTAAAAGAAGCTCTAGTTCATCAGTGATTTCAGCAGTTTGGTCATATGCTGATTTCAATGGAGTGATAACTGTCAAAAGTTATAAAGCACCCTGGCCACTTTGTAACACCCTTCTGCTACAGTTGTTGCAAGCTTCTATAAAACCGTCTTTGTTTTACTTTACCCGACTTTTCGTTTTCTTCCTGTAAGATATGAAGGTTTGTGGTCGACCTGATTAAGTCGCTAAAAATTTTCAATAATGACAATATACTGATGTGACATTATTAGAGACAATGAAAAACACTGCAGCGCTGCAGTTTTACAGTCAAAGATCGGCGGTTATTGAATTAATATATAAACATATTTTTATTCATGCATTTTCGCAGCGTTTCTAATACATTTATTTTTTAGTAATTTTGCTACCATTATAACACAAATGCTGAAGCAAAAAAGAAAACAACATTACATTTAAAATAAAGGGAAGTAATAAGAAGTCCAGTTACCAAACAATGAAGAATATAGTGCAACTAGAAGTCGGTTAAACTAAGACTCAATCAAAAACGACCTTGCATATAATCACCAACATCATCCACATCATCCGTGTCACCATAATCATCAACATAAAAGCCAGATATTTTATCAATTACTTGAGTATGACTTTTCCCATTGCCATTGTCCGATCATGAATACGCATTCATTATCAACAGCCTGCTATTTATAGGTGAATTTACAATGTTTAATGATATAAAAACTGCAATGTTTTAAAATGCTTTACAGTATGACGGTAAGCATTAATTTGTTTCATACTTTTTATGAATAGAAACTTCTTTGTTTTGTTAAAATGCGCCTTATATAGGATTAATGAATAATATTCAACAGTTTTTTTGGTTTTATACTTATGAAATTCAAACCAGAAATATGACCTCGCCTCTCGTTTAAATAGTTTATGACAGTGTTTAAGTTCAACGATATGGCTGATACATTAGAAAAAAATATCATATTAAGACTATTCGATACATATGCAAATGTTTTCTATATGTTTGTGATCAGATTGAGTCAAATTTAAAAATATTTTAAAATTGCACGGAACATCTTTGGGAAACATATTTGGAGATTTTGCACTTTTCCCGTTCCCAATATTTATGCAAAAAGCTACAGAAACAAGCACGCAAGTTTATCAAATTCCTATTTTGAGCAGTTCGATTGTACAAACAAAAGCCCCCTTGTTGGCCTGGATGGGAGTATAGCTTGTTAGAATATTTTTTTCTATTGTGAAATTTTTAGTATCCTATTTATTTTGATATCCTTATAATGTATAATGAGGTTCTATTCTATACATGGTCTATAAACGTATGCTTGTTATCTGACTCATATATAATGGTTCAATGGTTTGTACATACTATACATTAATAAATCCTGCTTTCTTTCTAATTGATTTTTTAAGTGTGGCCTTGACCTTAGAAGCATGAGCAGGAATGCTTTTTGCAGTAAGTATCGGACAAATAAACAGTCGAACTGACGTACGAACAACGTCACTATCATATGACATCCTTCAGGCGCATACCATGTTAGACTTTACATTGTTTTAAGGTTTATTTGTTGGAAACAAGAACCATACAATATATTTTATACAGCAAAAGAACGTGCATGCAAGCTAAAACAACATAAATAATAAATAGTTTAATCAAAAATATAAAAATTATACACTCCTTCAATTTCAACGTACAATAGAACCTCGCATACGCGTCCTCTTACTCACACCCTGAAAGAAACAGCACAAAACATAGTTAAAGCTTTTTTTCAAACTGTTTACAATGCAACACTGCAGACGGTAGAGTGCACCTGCGTAAGATATATTCATTTTTCAATATGTATAATGATACATTCAATAAACGAGAAAGACCAGAGTCAACTGCACAACTAGTCATATTCCAGCATGTTAAACAAGCCTTTTTAACATTATTAATTTTCACGTGAATGATGAAACATGTTCTTCGTAAACCTAGCATTGATATTTTAGGGTAAGGATAGGGCTTACCTCACGCATTATGAAAGGGTGTCGCACCCTGTCCTTTTTGTAATAGTCCTGCTTGGGCACCCTTTTATCTCCGAAATAGTTAAAACTGTCAAATATTTATTTTGTAGTGATAAAAACGTATTATATTTTGACAACAACAGGCAAATTTAGCAAATTAAACAGTTGACCCCTGTCATGCTGGACATGTCGGAGTGCATCTTCATTGGGCCTCATTCAGGTCGATTAAGCATAGTCAAAGAGCGTTCACTCGAAAAAATTAAATCCGCAGTGTAACAAATGTTTAAACGTTATTTATTTACAACGGTTGTGAAGAAAAATGTGGCATATATATATATATATATGCTAAGTCACTCTTGTTGGCAAGATGTTGCGCGAGAATGAGGCGTTCTGTGGGGAACATGGAGAAGCCGGCAACCGACCCGGAAGACAAACGAGTGCACTAAGCACAGCGCCAACCAGACAACCGCACCAATCCATCATGTATAAACAGAAATCTCGGTTTGACTAAGATTGATCACTGACCGTAAGTGAATACTTTGATGCAACGACGCATTTTCTATTCGGTACATACATAAACAACACTTTATCACATCTGCATATTAGACGCAAACATGTTACCCAGACGTTAACATAATGGATGAAGTTAACACATACTTCTGACGGTATTGTAAGCGTAACGGTAATAGTTTGCAATACACTGTCATTATAAACGTTCATGGACTGTGTGGCGTCATTATTGTCATTTCAAGTGATTATAGATTGTTCTGTATTTATCAATGATATATATCATCGTCCTTCGCCCTTGTGGCAATCGAATATACTCTGATCACCTCTTACGACAAGAACATGGAACTGAAATAATTAAAATTAATTGAACTCTATTATCAACAATCTCATTTACATGTATGTCAACTGGTTTATTAAATGATTCAAATATAAGTAATGAAAAGGTAAACGTGAAAATATCACTTAATAACAGATTATTGAAAACAATTAAATAAGAAATAGTTACCCTTTCTCTTGTTCAAAAATCTAATGCAAATGATTATGCATATCACTCCACCAAAAATTCCAAATGAGAGAAAATATTTCCATTTACTGTCACCTTCATGCATTTCAGCTACTGAAATGAAACATCAAACAATGAATGAAAAGGGAGTGATACATAGAGGATAATTGTTTAATTTGTTTTAGTGTAAGATCGTAATATATTTCACCGAGTGATCAGCAAAATTTATATTCACTTTTGGTTTTCACGAGGTGACATATTGCTATCTGCTATCTTATACTGAAACTAATATATTTTTAATTATATGCTTTACAATGGAATTAAAAGTCAATTGTTTATAACTTAAGTTATATAGTTAAAGCGCCAATTCGTATGCGCACGTAACGTCATTTCGGAAATGGCGCATTGGAATTGTGCCCAATATTTATACAAAAAGCTACAGAAACAAGGTCAGTAGCAAAACGTTTAAACATAGACCCGGTTTAGTGGCACTTGGCAAACGCCAAAGACATAGAACACAAAATCACAAACAAGAAACATAGAAGAACAGAACAAAACTCCACAAACAGTACAGTGCTTACATACTGTATATATAAAAAATAGGTATGTTTATCAATAATTGTTAGGTACCGCCTTGGAACGGTCAGTAAAATGAAAATTTAATTTAAATGTAAAGCCCAGTGTGCGCTAAAGTTTGATTTGGAACCGATAGCGGGCTAAAATAAAAACACAGTGAAAAATATCAAGGTGATATTTTCACTGTTTGAAATAGTGAAATATCAATTTTGTTGTACTGATAAATCTCTATAAACCACCGAAAAGCATCTAATAAAATAGTTTTCAAACAATGTTATGACATTACCCTAACACCTTCAAAGTTTTTTGCTCGACCCTATTACAGAAGCATCATTTTAAAAAATCAAATTGTACCGTTTCCTTTTGATTTCTTTAACTGTTTAATTCCTCTGGTAGAACGTGTTACGTTCGGTGTATATTCTGAAATCAAAACATGAATATCTAAGGTTTTTTTTAAAAATAAAGACACCATTTTAAAGAATAAGTTGTTTTTTCAAAATCCCAAATTAAGCAAAGTTAAAGATTCTAAAGATGTTTTACGGTCAAGGTATCTAAACTTTAGACTAAAGTTTTAAATGTGCGTAAAAATGTGTGTAAAAAAGTGTTTTTTTTTTAAATGATTAAAACATTTTTTCGATTCCTCAAAAGAGCGGTCTTGAATCCCTTTTATGATTTTATAGTAGTTCACTACTCAGTTGAGAATAAATTACATTCGTAACATGGATTCCAATGGGTATGGTTCTGCTCGTAAGAACTTTGTGGCGATGGCAACTATGCAATTGTTATTTCTAAATAGTACATTGAACTGTACAATGGGCTAAAAAGGCTAACAAAGTATGCCTTGTTGCCTTGGTCTTTTTGTATCATACATCAAACTGCACTTCTATGCACTGCCATGAAATATTTTGTTATATTGTGTCTCTGATGTAACCGAAGCTATAATAATTAATAAACGATGTAGACAGTGACCTAAGAGGCTTGAACAATTTAAATGACGAATACTTAATAATTATGAAACGTAATTCTTCATCTTTTACAACTTAGTGGTCTTACGTTTAACTCTGGCATAAGCCCATGAAGAGTTGGTTTCTGGGACGTGAACACTGCTGATAAGAACGGCCTTCAGACCTTCTGTCTCTGAATGAATGCGAATAAGACTTTCTTGTTCAAACAATTTCTTGACTGTTAGAACACAAGTTTTATCCTTGGATATTAAAGCAGTGTAAGCACTGACATCTTCTGTGTGGTAAAGATGCGCTTCATTAAACAAAGGAATGCAATTCGCTATAGCTCTCTCTCCGACAAGGATATCTGTCATGTGCACATCGTTCGTCGTCCATGTTATATTGAAAGGCAATCCAGGAACATATAGTATATTATTTGTGTTCACATTATCTGTGGATAGAAAAACGATACCACTATATTAAGGACCCCGACAAACAGATTATTTAGATTTTAATAGCACCATTAATCTTAATGTCCAGGCAATTTTTGAAAGGCGTTTTTAGCTCAATGCTGATATGTTAAACAAATAAACCGAAACAGCATCGCGCATAAAGATATTAAAATTTAAATATTTGCTGTTCAATTCAACTGAAAACAAAAATCAACAAAACATAAAACGGCAGAGTAATAGAGGAAATAAAAAAACATAAATAAGCAACAGTGAATTATATTTATTAATGTTATAGTCAATGTTTGAATGAGTAAAATGCTTAACAAACCTAAATTAGAAATGAGCAGCAGAAGAAAGCGCATTCTGCACATCTGAAAGATAAATGTGAGTAGATATATTACACAAGTTATAACAAATACACTGATAATAAGTAAGTAATGTACTTCACATGGTAGTGATAAAGTTCAATTACCAATTCATGACTGAATAAAGTATTCATTGTCACTGTTGCACGCTGTGTAAGATAGAGTGTAATGATAAAACATGTCGCAGATAAATACAAAACTCTATCAATATATGGTATTAAGTTACTTTTCAATAACTGATATGTAAACTGGTTAGTAAAAATGATGAATTAAACTGCAGATGGTGATCAATCTTAATATGCCTTTCTAACCCTTTCTTGTTTAGAAAGAAATAGGTAAACAAATTTCCCCGGTAGCATGTTTGCCAATTTCAAACGCTACACAATCAAACAAGGCTTTTTTACCTAAAAAGTGGTTCAGAAAACGTATCATTTTATCTGCAAAAATTGATGCTGGGATGTTAAATGTGATTCTAAAAAGTACAACACTTTTTAACAATTACATTACCATGGAAAAACAATGATTACATGGAACTACAATTAACTTGACAGAATCACGTGTACTACGATATGGGAAACGGTGTATTAACGTTTGCCTTATGTTAAAATCATTTCCATTGTCATTAGAAACTTCCAAAAACGCAAATATACATAATATAATATTCAATAAATTATTATATTCATACATACGTAATGAATCGCCATTCTGGTTTTAATCCTTTAATTTGACATTAGTTTGAATATTTGGTATCTTGTATACAAGGTTATCGTGTAAATAACGATATCAGAGTGAAATCATTTGTTTGTGAATTAGCCACGTCTATCTAGATGTGGTATCCCAGTATGAAGTCTTAAAATAACTTATACAGTTGTTTAGACTTTCTGGTTAATATCTATTAAGTTTAAGGTTAAATGAATATACAGTTGAGCATCGCAAAAGGTTTGGTAAGTCAACCAAATGTCTATCGCTTTTGCATTGAAATATTATAATTTGCATGTACTTAACAAGTTAACAACTATTACTTACTTAATTAAACTAGTCAATACAGCCATATAGCAGATAGCTCGAATGACATGCAATATATTTTATCGAAACAAGTGTAACCACCACAAACGCAACAAAGCAAGAGAAACAAGCAATTAACCTTAAACAATGACAACATGTATTTCCAATTTATATTCAAAACCGGAAAAGTGACAATTTAAATACCCCGAATAAAGAATAACGTCCAAAAATTATCAAATATTTTCACTGATCCTGGTATTTTTTAATTTAGAATTCAATCCACATAATATATTGAGCACTATATGCGCACGAATATGTTGCAGTACATTTTACAACGACCCGCAGAGACTTACCTTCAAGTTCTATAAAATCTGATCCACATAGAATAAGTAGAAGTATTCTAACCAATTGGTTAAAGTATCATACCAGGGAAAACGTTTATTTTTATGAATCAAGGTCACCATGCAGAGAAACCTGGATTATTAAACACTGAAGTACTGAATTTAAAATACATATACTTATATAATACAAACAACAACCTGTTTTATTGAAACAATTACACGTTGAACTTTTTGTCCAAAGCGCAACACATTTAGGGAAACTGGCATGTGTAGCGTTTTCACGTTGTCAATTACTGCACATGTATATAACCATTAATTCCCAAAATGATCAAACAGGCTGAAGGAGAAAGCGATTTTTGAACGGGGGCCCTTCAGGGCCACGTTCATAGTAGGCATATCAGGATCGTTACTACAAATGATTACACGGTGAAGCGGTCGAAATAATCCGCTCATTGAATGATTGAATACACATGACATCTTTAAACTTCATTAAATCTGAATTGATGTATAGTAATGTACACTTGAACTCGTACATTTTGCATATCCCTGAAAATGCAGCTTAAAAAATTACAAAATGACGACAATATATTTATACGCAACCGCTCGAAAACGGCGAAAAACTAAATGTATTGTTACAGGTGTGAGTCGGTATAATAAGTAGTTACCATAACTGATTAATCGATTCCAAACAATTCTAAAATTTCCTTAAAAATGAAAGGATATTTAAACGCTATTTTACTGATCAATAAACAAATGAACGAAGTGAATACTTTTTTGAAACCGTATATCGATAAAGTATATTATACAGATTACTCCGCTTGTATTTAGCATAGATTCTAGTCATTTCACTTTTCGATCGTCGCCATTTTGTAGGTGCCCTGCCCAAGAGTGTCTCAAGGACTTCAGCTGGAATAAATGTGTATTGTAAGTATTTAATAATCAGATTGTTACACATGAACGGCTCTACGTGTGCGTGGCATGACAGTTATTGAAATTGCTTCATTGTTTACACTGTATATTTACCTATCAATGTGCATTGTTTGTGCGTGACCTACATTAATTGAGAGGCCTAAATCATGAACCTTCGTGTTTATTCTATTATCTAATTTGTTTAGATTAGGATGTGAATTTGTGTAGTTCATCTAGCTAATTTTGATGACGTATATTATGCTTTTCGTTAATTTATGCATTCGTGCCGTTCGTGGCTCACAGAGTTTCGTGACCTTTGGTGACCTACTACGTAGTTGTAGGAATGTACTGTAGCGATGCCAAGTCGATTGTAGTAATCTCCCCTTATGAATCTCATGAATATTAATTTTCCACGGAAGGGACCATATGCTGTTACCGGTTTTATACACCCTTTAAAACAAATATATCAACATTTGCGGAGAACCATGTGGCTATTTATAGTTAAAATTAGATGATGAAATATTCTGGGATCCAGTCAGAGTTCACTGAAAACTAACTGAAAACGTGGTTTTTCTAAAAGAAAGACGAAAGTGAAAATTTCATTACACGTTTTTTTTTCATGTTTTATGGCAAGTACAAAGGATTATTTGGTTTGTTTTTAAGCATGGGAGGGGTCTCTCATAGTTTTTTTATCACTTTTGATACGAAAACAATTGGACTATGAACGTTCTTAGACCATTTATAGACTTTGCAAAAATGTAAACAAAAATCCAACATGGCTGCCACGAAGTAAAACTACAGTTTTCACTAAGTCAGATGTTTGATGATGACAGATTAATGCATAATACAGTTGCTGACAGCTTCAAACTGCAAGTACACCTTGTGTAAATAGTTGTAAACATTAAGAATGAATACATTTTATGTCTATTCTTTAAATATTTGTAAAAAAAATCCATGTTTTTTCACAAAGTTTGTGTTTGCCCCAGTTTCGTACCGTTTCGTTCTCAAATATGTTTACAGTATGTAATAAAGACGTGTTTATATAAAATAAAGTCCAAGAAAAATGCCAGATTTAGGTTACATCAGTAGTTTTCAGACTGAAACGTGATATTGGGTTCATCTTAAAGTGTTGGCTTTATCGCACCTGTCATGAGCAGCTTTTGGTCGTGGAGGAACACTTAAAAGTTAAACCCATCAATTTAAACTGGTATGCCAGAGATGTGTTAATTGAGTATGTTGTATAGGCTATATGGGCGTCAATGATTGTATGTTTGGGTAGACCTTGTTGTTGATTTATTTATTTTCCTTTCTTATTATTTTAAACAGACCCGGGAGGAACTGTAAAGAACCGCCGAGCTGCCCACCCGGCCGAGCTGTACTTGGTGTATGCCAACATGCCGACATGATATAATTTGTTAGTACTTCAAGATCACATAATGGAAACTTGTATCCAAAGTGAAGTATAAAGTGAGTAAGTTTGGGTCATATAAGCCCATTGATACTGTTTGTTCCATTCCTAAATGAATTTCTTTCATGTTGTTAGTCGATCATTTTTGGTGCGGCTTTAATAATAATATTATTTTCTAATGAAACTGCTGACTTGTATTAGTCTTTGATCTGTATTGTGCATCTATTCGCACATTTTGTTTGCTCTTTTAAGCAAACATTACATTAATCTAAAATTCTATAAGCAATTAAACAAAACTTACTGCACATTTGATGCAGAATGATGTTTTATTTAGTGTGCATATGATTTTCAGCTTATGGACAAGAAAACATTACTTCAACAATCACAGCAACACAATGAGATCCTTATTTTAAAGAAATAATGCCACCTTTCATTCATTCATTAATTCATTCTATCAATCATTCATATATATTCATTTATTTATTTATACATTGAAAAACTTGACATTTCTCAAGGCAAAAGAAATAAAAAGTGAGCCGCTTTCATAAAGATTAGAGCCTTTTCCCTTCATGCATTAAAAAAAAAATTAATACATTATAAATGTCTTAATCCCTAATGTATTGTTTATTTCAATAGCCAGCCTGGTTGCTGTAGCCACAGGAGAATCTTCAAGGACAAGAACTAGTGCTGGTAAAAATGTGGTCTCATGTGGTTTTCCATACCGGCTCTCAGCAAATATTTCAGAGAAAGAAATACCGTCTCCAAGTAAGAAGAAATTCTAAGCATGTCTGGTTTTAATGCTTTCAAAATGCATCTGGGTACTCAATAAGATGAGATTAACCTTTGAATTGTTAAAAACTGATAGCAAAATGTCCAAAAGACTACGTATTTCATAACATTTGTCCTGAATATCTTTCAATTCATGAGCTTTTCTGCATATTTATCACATTTATGACCACATAAAAGGTTGTGTATGCCTCAAATGAGTGTTTACAGGCCTTTTTCAAACTTTAACGGTATTGGCAGATAGTTTTATAAGTGTTAAACATTGTTTTTGTGTCTTGCTTGCAGATCATGATGTGCTAATAAGCTCCAGTTAGCTGCGCCTTTTTCCTCCCGGCAGTAGTCCTGCAATCTGAATCCAGGAGATTCAGCTCTGAATCCAATATTTCAGAAGAATGAAGATGTAAGTCAACTCTGTAGTACTTGTTTGTGTGTAAATGATCAAATGAGTGAGATTTATAGCAAATCAGGTGTAAATAAGCAACTTATAGACATTGGTGAAGTGCTGTACTCTGAATTAAATGCCAAATCTAGCCTTCAAAACAGATACTTAAAGTAAAATAAAAATAAAAATGGGCATATTAATGCTATCTCTGCATTTTCTACATCATGTAGCCACCTCATACATGAAAACACAAGCAGTTGGCATGAATCTTTCAGTTTGGGTGTTTTTTTGCCATTTCTTTTGTTGCGCAATTTGTCCCAGAAGCAAACAATTTGGCATAAAGTGGTGTTTAGACGGTCTATAAACACATTATCACTAAATTTCTTTTGTTAAACTGAACAGTTCTGTTACCTTTGTATATAACTATAATAATTGGATAAGAAAAGCAAAATGTTGGCAAGTTGGAGGATTTCAGTTTGGCTCTATGTCATTTTTTTGGCCAGTAGAGCTTATGCGTTGGTAATTTGTACGTAGTATGTGCGTCCGTGCATCTGTAAACAATTCATGTTAACACGATACAGCCTTTAGTTTTGATTGTATCTTGATGAAACCTATACAGTGTCTACATATTCATTAGAGCTCGATTCCTTTCGAAAACCAGCTAGAACCGACAATGCATGCCTAGATTATGGGACTTAATAGTATAAAAATCCTGTAAACAAATGCTCGTTAACACGATACATCCTTCAGTTTTTATTGTATCTCGACGAAACTTGTACAGTATCTTCATATCCATAAGAGCTTGGTTCCTTTCGAAAACCAGCCAGATCTGCCCATGCATGCCTAGATTATGGGCCTTGATAGTATAAAAAAATCAGTTTGTCAGTAAACAAATGCTCGTTAACACGATACAGCCTTCAGTTTTGATTGTATCTCGATGAAACTTGTACAGTATCTACATATCTATAAGAGCTCGGTTCCTTTTGAAAACCAGCTAGATCTGCCCATGCATGCCTAGTTTATGGGCCTTGAACTGATTAGATTATGGGCCTTGATAGTATAAAAAAATGCTATTGTGTAATAAATGCTTGCGAACATGATACAGTCTTCAGTTTTGAGTATTGAGATACCCATAAGGGGTTGGTTCTTTTCGAAAACAGTGATGTTGACCACACAAACCCAGCCAGTAGAGCATAGGGCCTTTTTAAGCGCAAAAGAAGTGCAAAAACCTTATTTAGCTTAGAAAAAAATCTTAAAAGAGCAGGCAGGCCATTTTTGTGGTGCTGTTCTATAGACACCATTGAAAGCTACAAGGAAAACTTTACTTGGTCAAATTATTCCAATGCATAAGGAAATAATGGCTCTTCAAAGGTTTGCAGCTTACCATTTGAGGGAAATGGCTGTTTCTGCTTTTTATGAAAATACCACAGGTGCTAATATTTGTCTCATTCATTTATTGTTTAATATATCATTTCCAAACTTTCAGTATGTGTTGCATATAGATTGAAGATGACCTACAAGAGTTTTGAAGTCTGTTTCTGAAAAAAATATTGCTTAAATAGGCTCAAGACCACAGTTATCTGTCATATATGTATTGTTAGGGTTTGGTATATTTTTCATCAACATTAAATGTTGCATGTAATTAAGATACCAACAGGTCAGGTTTTATCTACTATTTATTTTCATACAATTCTTTACATTGCATTGCATTTCTTTTTCCATCATACTTTAAATGCATGCATTTTTCAGAAATGAATCAGTTCCCACCATTTCACCTTCAAATGACGTCTCTTGTTCATCTAGATCTGTTTGTATGTGCATATAAAATGAACAACTACTTAGAAATTTCAGCACACATAAAATAAAAATAGAAGTTTCTATTAAGTTCCAAAAATTTGTGTTGTAGTCACTTCCTAATTCTATAATGCAATGAATATTAATGACTATGTATGTGGTACGTGTACTTTCAGAAAACTGAAGCCTTCAGGAAGTCAACGCCACCATGATATTGATTTACTCAGCTCTGATGTACTCAGCTGTGATGTAACTTGCCTTCAAGCCACTATCCGGAGAATATTCAGATATTCTAAATGGACCATTGCCCTGTTGCCATGGAAATCATTATGAGGAGGAGCACACAAACTGTCACTTGTTTTGAATACGAGATGTACAACAAACTGACCATAAACTTTTTGGATGCTCTGTTTATTTCACCAGCCAATTTCGATGTATATTTTTTTCTGAATAATGACAAACAATCTTTATTAACGATGCTTAGCTCTTACTCATAAGCATCTCTTACTCATCCGTATTCCACAACTAAACATGCTTGCAATTACACTGTGCCATCTATCATAATAAAGCAATGCTGCAATGACCACATTTTTTGTACCAGTTGTTGCTTTATACTGAAACTTTTATTGAAAATGTTGCATAAACACTGATAACACATAAATGATTCATTCATACATTTGTACATGTTCTTTCAGTGTATATGTTGATAATGTTGATACACTTTGCATGTGCATTTACACATGTGTTTATTGCCAACCTCATCAAAACATGCATAGTTTGCTCACATACATATTTCCAACACAGACATTTACTGCATGTATTAATACTTTACGTTGATTTTGATGTAAATAAAACATTGTACTACTCGTTTGTACAAAACACTTTTCATTTGCTATGTTGTTTGTTTCCATGTTCTGTCTGCATGCGGATGGTATTTCATATCAATTTTTAGCTAAACTATTCGTAGAATATGGAGAGCTATACTACTCACCCAAGCGTCGGCGTCAGCGTCACACCTTGGTTAAGGTTTTGCTTGCAAGCACGCATACGTTAATATCACAGTTACAACTTGAAGTATCGCATTTAGACTTAAAACAATGGTGCTCAACCATCCAACCTACTTAATTAACCAAGTAAGATAACTCTACTTTGCATTTAATGCAAATTATAGGCTTTTATTATTTGACTTAGAAATTCTGGTTAAGGTTTTGCGTGCAGGCACACATAGGTAAATATCTCATTAAGTACTTGAGGTATTGCATTGAAACTTGATACAATGGTACTCAACAGTCCAACCCAATGAATCAACAAAGTTAGATAACTCTAGTTTGCATTTAATCCAAATAATAGGACTTTATTATTTGACTTAGAAATTCTGGTTAAGGTTTTGCGTGCAAGCACACATAGGTTAATATCTCAGCAGCTACTTGAGGTATTGCATTGAGACTTAATACAATGCTACTCAACTATCCAACCTATCAATTAACCAAGGCAATTTAATGCAAATGATAGGCCTTTATTATTTGACTTAGATATTCTGATTAAGGTTTTGTGTGCAAGCACACATTATATAAATATCAAAGCAACTACTTCATTTTTTGCATTGAGACTCATACAATTGTACTCAACCATCAAACTTCCCCCATGTAAGATAGCTCTAGTTTCATTTAATGCAAATAATTGCCCTTTATTATTCGACATAGAAATTTTGGTTAAGGTTTTGCGTGTAAGCACACATAGGTAAATTTCTCAGCAACTAATTGATGTATTGAATTGAGGCTTTATCGAATGGTATTCAACCACTCAATGTAATTGAATAACCAAGATATATAACTGTATTTTGCACATAATTGCCCTTTATTATTAGACTTAAACATTCTGGTTGAAATTTTCCATGTAACCACATTTATGTTAATATCTCACCACATGAATTGCATTGAAATCTTATCAAACAGTGATCCATGCATGTTTCGCCAAAACTTTTCAATCCTTACACTGAAAAGCGGCGGAATAGTCGAGCCCGCTGTCTCTGTGACAACTCTTGTTCAACATTAACGTGATGTTCATTTCCATTTTGAAACTTATCCCTTGGGAACAATATTAACATCTTTTAGCATACATGCCTGGATGAGTTTTAAAAAATGACCATATTATGCATACTTAATGCATGAAAATATACAATGGCATACATTTCATATCAACTTGTGTATCTGTATTTCCCTTTCAACTACTTCGAAATAACAAACTTCCCAACCCTAAAATGTTCAAAAATATTCTACATACATTATTTTTATCTTACACTGTATATATATGTTCTTTATGTATATATCACGCCTAATAAAATTAAAGCCTGTCAACTCGTACGTTGTTGTGAAACATATGAACCCCACCTCAACATCCCTGTGTGTTCCTATCAATTTGTTTCTGAAATTCCTGTCATCATTTGAATAAATTGCTTACTCTCTCGGGGCCACCGTTCCTCAACGCTTTCAGCGCTTTGATTTTATTGAGGATTTCTCTGCCTTTGTCGATCGTTTAAAGATGGTTTCCACAAATGCGTTAATAAAAAATATTAGTGTGTCTGTTGCTTTGCTTGTTATATCACTTTTATTTACTACTGCTAAAGTTGTCTAACACAATTACCGAGAAATGAGTACTAACTTCAGATATTACTCAATCATTCGTTCTATTACAGTTTTCCAGTCGACATTGTTTGTGTGCTGATGATTGAATGTAAAGCCAACGATGATATTATGCTAACATCAATTTCATTTAGGACATTATTTATGCATTGCAATTAGTCAAATAGAAGCACCAATATGTCTACTTCCAAATACACATGTATCCCTTCATTGTACCAGTAACATGATATCATACTAGATCATGACTTGCTAATACTCTTTCAAATCCTGCGTACCATGACCTACAAAACGTTCTCCATGACACAATTATCAAAATAAAGTCGTTGGCAAATAATTTGGGTAACCGTTTTGGCAGTGAACACTTAAATAAGAAACTCACAATAAGTTACAACATTTGAACAAACAATTAAGATCATGTGGGCACAAACAATATATAGCAAAAAGGAACTACAAAATACTACAAAACAATAAACTAAAAGCATTCGTTCAGAACTTTTACTTACAGGGCTGGTGTTTTCAACGCTTTTCAATTATACCGTATTGCTAGAATAACATGATGATATACATAACATATACATACTTATAAAGAAGGTGGTATAGCTGCGAGCTCCAGAAATGGTTCCAGTTTTTTGGACACCAACTTTAAATATCTTACTTGTAAAGCTGAACGATCCATTGTTAGCGACAGATATTTGTCATTCTATTGCTATAGCATTCTGGAGATGATTCGCAGCAGTAAATTATATAAAACTTGAAAAAGGTATCCACAGCTTATCTGTTGACTTGGCTGCACATACAAATGGTTTGGTCCACAGTAATTATAGGATAACATGGCCCGAGCAATAATCATAATAATTTGCTAACTTTAATCGAACAAACAAATACCAGTTTTATAAATTTGGCTTCCGATTTTCATGTCCGACTAAATTTGCCCCTTCCGTTCAACCACAAAAAGTGCATCACCATTGCCATTATCATACATTAACGGGCGCAGGCGAAAATCTGATTCTTTGTTCACATTCATTTAGGATCTTTCCGTTTTTATTACAAAAAATATTGTAAATGTGAGTTAGTTATGAAATATTCCACAATGAGGACGTAAACATTTAATAAGCTGTTACAATGCAATGAAAACGGTTTTCGTTTATCTTTTAAAATCCAAGGGTTTGCCTTTAAAGACATGACTGATTTGATATGCAAGACTTTTTTATTGTTCTTTGGGGTATAGTGGGGTATCCAGAGATAACCTTGCAACGTTTCTTGGTTGATGACTACAATCCAAAATAAGCTCAGGCGAGGAATGAAGCACGAAATGTCTAGATAAGAAGCGTGATCACCGTCGGGTTGTAAGGGTGTGCAGCTTCTGTGTACAGCATTATGAGTGACGCCAGGCGTGTAGCTAGGGCCAGTTTGGAGTTACGCAGATCGATGGCGGACAGCATATTAACCCCTTCATCCTCTAACCCCTTCGGTTTTTATTCTAGATTTGGGATTTTCGGTATAACAAAAACTTCGACCTGTCAAAAGTTCATTACGCAACTGCGTATTAGCGTACAATCAGCTACGCGCCTGGACGTAATCAATTACCTGATCTTTTATACCTCCCTCGCATCTTATATTTTCTATATGAGACTGAGACAAACATGTTCGAAAATGACTGATAAAAAAACAAGCAACAGGCACTTATACCGCAAACTGAACTATCTGGTCAGACTGGAGTCGTCTATACCACCACGATCCAGCGTTATCCCACCACCACCTGACGTTACATGCACCACTTCACCTGGTTCGTTTGGACATTGTGGTATTGTACTCTAGTGCAGTATTCCACACCACTGACAGTACGCCATAGCAGCATCATTGCACGATGTTAAAATTGCGTCGTAAAACAATAGTGATTCAATAGTGTTTTCTTAAGAGATTTAAAATATCAATGCATATAAAAACATTCGGTAACTATATATTGGATCTGACACGAGTTGTCATTTAATACAATGTTTTATTAAACGAGTTCATGAAATTTGTTAGTAAGCGAGCCTCTGGCGAGCTTACTAACAACTTTCATGGACGAGTTTAATAAAATTCTTGAATTAAATGACAACTCGTGTCAGATCTTTTTTATCACATGCTTAAAACGGTGTTTTTATTACCAATTAAGTTCCACTTTCTGAACCGATTGTTTGACAGCCAAAGTACTCAGAGTAGAATGTCAACGATGCGCCATATAAATAGTTCCAAATTTAAATGACAAAAGTACCTAGCAGTTATCAAGTTTTAAAATCTGATAAAGCGCTTAACAAGTCACAAATATAAAAATGTGTAGTACAATATCCAACAACATGAATAACGAACGATTTTAACCACAAAAAAACACACAATAAGTACACAATTTGATGACGTCACACTCAGAGTACATGCATTTACGCGGTTTATGTGACCTACATCGGTCTGTCAAGTTTTACTGTGTGCACGGATTTAAAAGTTATTCGCTGTCGCTTTCTAGGATGATTTTGCAGCGTTTTTTTGTGTACATGGTGTTTCACAACATGCAGATGATAACGGCGAAGCCTTACTCTGTACTGCATGGATGTTGATGTTGAAAAAGTTAATTTCCACCAGGAATGTTTCCAGAGAACATGATGTTCTAGCCTCCATGGGATGTGTAATGAGATGTCTGTGCTGCGGAATTCGTATTTGTGTTTTCGGTAACCGACAGCTGATTAAATTGGCAAGCAAATTGCCATACATATTGATTACATATTGCTTGTGTTGGTCAAGATGGAGATGTTTGAAATGTTATTGTGGTGATTGTCACTATTGTGGCTGTACAGTATTTGTTGACTGACTGGATATTTCTGTGACTAGTAATCTGCATTATCTGGTTGGCGGAACATTGTTATCAGAAAGTTTTTGTACAAGATGCTTTCTGGCACTATGATTCGTTAGTCATTTGTCTCCCGGAAGTCTTTCAGCTTCATTATTGAGGTAAGTATTTGTTGGCATTTAAACCATTTTGTTTACAAACAATGCGGAGGGATATCTAGGTTGCGTGTGATTAGTCTGGCCAATAGAAATGTCTGATAGGGTATCTTACACATGTGTAAGATAAAAATATTCGTAATGGGTATATTACACGGAAAACAAGGGTAAGCATGTGATAAAATGTTGTATTCGACTCACGTAGATTTGTGCAAATGAATATTTCACTTGGATTGCGCCTCGTGAAATCTGAATCTGAAATCAATCGATTCAAGTACATCTGCCTGTTCAAAACACAGTTCTAATAACCGCGTTATATTGAGTCCGTAATATTGGACTCAATGTTAGAAAGTTTGAAAACAATAAAACGACGAATTCGGCAGTACAGCAAGATGTTCGTTTATGGCACAAGGACCAATGCCTTAAAGGAACTGTACAGCATTTGTTTATTTAAAGTAATTAATTTTAGATCGATTTTGAATACAACTAACAGCTGTAATGAATCGTTCACAAATCCGTTTCCTGACGTGCTGTGTTCAATTGTAGAGTTCAAGAAAATTTCCACTGATTTCGATTAAACCTACGACGTCTTGGGTGAGAGACGGACACTTATACAACAAGACCACTATTCTCCTTTCATTATCTATTTATGAAAAAGGGCAAAGAAATTACCGCTTTTTCCTGAGCACTCGATCGTGTTCTTTTTCCCAGAAATGTCCGGCTTACGTGATCGAATTTCTGCAAGCGAAGTGTTAGTTGATTTCAACCTAAGCTTATTTGTAATTATCGGTCAACTTGCCGCATTTGTAACACACTTTTTTTATCAATTAATACCTTGTCTATAAATGATACCCCTTTGCACTGTAGCATTCTTTATAACCAATGTGCCAACGACATTTCTTTCAATACGTCAATGTTCTCGCCCTTTCCCATTCTTATAACAGTTTAATACGTTCGTATTAAATTTGGTTGTTAATTATATAGTGTTGCCATCAAACTATAAAGTGTTAGAATTAAATTGCTTGATAGCCTCATTACATTTTGCTGCGAACGCGTTTATTCGAATAAGTTATGTCACGTTTTTTGTCCCGAATCATATTGCATCTGAATGCATGCATTTCTTTTACTGACATTTCAAAAATAACACCTTACGGCTGAGTGTATTGAGATACATAGATTGAAATATTTTTTTGCGAGTCCCTCTCTTTGGCGATATCTGAACTTTTGTTAACAAATAATCACTGTTCACATTGTTTTTTCTTTCTTTTTCATGTATTATTAGGGAAATTTGTGTCAACATTTTAGCTTATCAATTACCGTAAACACATGGACGATTAACGATTAGCATTGATATATTCAATGCAACGCTGTTGAAGTGATTCTCGAGATGAGGCCCGACATTTAGTGGTAAGACAGTCATGTATCTCTTGGGGAAAATGCGTAGGTTTTTTTTTGCATTGCTACATGGCCTGATTGCGTATTTTTGATTTCCGCTATGTATGCGCAATGATTGCGCATTCATAAGTAAACCTAATGTGGACGACAGGTCACTGCAAGACCATATGTCTGAAAATGCAGTGGCATTATGTGTCTTGATCGAGTTTTTCAAATGTCTTCAAGAGATTAATACCATGTTTGCTACGCATGTTTAATACAGTCTATAAAACACAGGTCCTGTTCGACTTTGGTGTCCGGACGAACCCTTTGACAGGTACGATGGATTTTGATAAGTGTTCGTGCACAGGTTTGACACTATAAAATTCAAGTCAATATCGACATTGGTTACATTCCACTAATGTTTGATGAAGTTATGGCCCTTTAATAACCCTAAGCCGTGCTCTGATGAAGGTTATATTTTGAATTTAATATGTATTGATAAATGTTTGAATAAGTAGTCTCAGGTTCTAGTTAACTCGGGTTTCACTGACAGTTTAAGACGGTAATCCCATCATAAATTGGTAAAGCTTAATTGATCAGTGTGTGTTCTGTGTGAGGTGAGTGTATTTGTATATATAGTGTTTATATACATTTGTGTCTCTAGTTCATTGTCGTTTAGGCCCTTGCCTTGTGTCTCAAAACTTTGTTTGTTTTTAAATCGGTATGACCAAAATGGGTTCATAAAATTCAAAAAAAAAAATGAATTAAAGGTACCGTCAGCCCCAGAAGGCTGATAATGCTTTGCTTGGACTGCAAAATGTTTACTGATCAACAAATGTATGTTATCCACAGGGCTAGTCGCAGTAAAGCTGATGAATACCAGCGCAGTCATATAGGAGGGAGACCGGAGTGTTTTCAGTATATTCCATGAGACAATGGTAGGAGGATCACATCAGAACATTCCTACACATGTAAAGCAAAAATGGAAAAGCATGTACTTGCATAACAAAGGTCGTCGTCACTTTCATGCATCACATAATAAAATGTCATCATCATCCATCCTCATCCTCATCATCATCACCACCACCACCACCACCATCATCATCGTCGTCGTCGCCGTCATCATCATCAATCGAAAAAACAATGAGTGATGAGAATATTTTAAAAGGTTTATTTAAATGAATCATAAAACACAATGACTTTGAAATATTAAAAAAATATGTCAATTTGATGTTCAATATTTTCCAAGCATAAAAAAATGTGGCAATTTCATTCAAGTGTAGATGTTATCAGAACTAATACCTTTTACAGAATAGTATTTTATTACATTTTGGCTCAAAATATCAGCATTGGTTTTATGCGCCAACTTTTTTTACACTGTCCAATAAACAATACACTGTGGTGATAGCATTTATCATAATAAGAAGGAAACATAATATTCTTAGTCAATTTTTAACATTATTGAATTGAAAAGAGCTCTAAATTATAAAGATCGATTTAACATTCAAGAATTATTTACAGAATCATGACCAGAAGGTTATAGTACATTTTGACAAATGCAATTAATATACAATACAAAGTTTAGAGACGAATCAATCATATACAAAACAAAATTAACCAGTAATATACCAAAACTCAAATAAGCATATGCAGCAACAAAACAACAAGTTATGTATATCAAATAATTTCATATTGTTATTTATTGTAGTATATAAGGTAATATTTATAGTAATGTACATCTATTCTTTCTTTTAATTTATTTAGTTACAAGATTGCTACAATGATTGCTCTTTAAATTAAATAAAGTTATATTTACATTTGACCAGTACTCCCAATATCAGACAAAACAATAGGGAGCCTAAGGCAAATTTCTAAATCTTAAAGTATACTCTTGTAATATTCTGACTTGAATTAACTTAGATTGGTTCAAAAACTGTTTCGGTAAAAAACCGAGACAATCTGAATTCCATTACTATAGTAATATAAATGACTATTGGCTGGCAGCCGTCCTCCCTTTCCTTATTTGTTTATATTTATCAATATTTACAAGTAATTTCCAACATTCATAATATTCTGGTAATAAATAAATACTACTTGCAATTCTACAGCATTGTGAACAAAACAATATTATCAGCATTAAGCATAAGAAGAAGTTAAACGAATCTATGTTGATACCATTATTAATTGTCCAATAGAAAACTAGAGCTTGCACAGGAGTGACGAATACCCCCAAATGCCGCCTGGACACAGGAATGGCAAACCATTCCTTTGAAAAGAGGCCAAAACTCCAAGGTTTCTGCACACTGCATCTTCTTTTATCATGCATGTTTTGTTTTATTTAAATCTGTTGAGTAATTTAGAAGTTACACTGCTGACAAGAAAAACTAGCCTTTCATGAGTTATCGTCCGGAAACCGTTTTTTTGTAACAGTGACCTTGACCTTGGCCCCACCAGCCCCAATATTGAACTTGACCTGTATCTTCTGATGTTACACCTGTGTACCAAAAATTGTTCAAATCTGTCAAGCCTTTCATGAGTTATCGTCCGGAAACCGTTTTTCTATTTTTAGTAAAAGTGACCTTGACCTTGGCCCCACCAGCCCCAATATCGAACTTGACCTGTATCTTCTGATGTTACACCTGTGTACCAAAAATTGTTCAAATCTGTCAAGCCTTTCATGAGTTATCGTCCTGAAACCGTTTTTCTATTTTTAGTAACAATGACCTTGACCTTGGCCCCACCAGCCCCAATATCGAACTTGACCTGTATCTTCTGATATTACACCTGTGTACCAAAAATTGTTCAAATCTGTCAAGCCTTTCATGAGTTATCGTCCGGAAACCGTTTTTCTATTTTTAGTAACAGTGACCTTGACCTTGGCCCTACCAGCCCCAATATCGAACTTGACCTGTATCTTCTGATGTTACACCTGTGTACCAAAAATTGATCAAATCTGTCAAGCCTTTCATGAGTTATCGTCCGGAAACCGTTTTTTCTATTTTTATTAACAGTGACCTTGACTTTGGCCCCACCAGCCCCAATATCGAACTTGATCTGTATCTTCTGATGTTACACCTGTGTACCAAAAATTGTTTAAATCTGTCAAGCCTTTCATGAGTTATCTTCCGGAAACCGTTTTTCTATTTTTAGTAACAGTGACCTTGACCTTGGCCCCACCAGCCCCAAATTCAAACGTGACCCATATCTTCTGATGTTACACATGTGTACCAAACAGTATCTTCTAATGTTACACCAGTGTACCAAAAATTGTTCAAATCTGTCTAGCCTTTTATGAGTTATCGTCCGGAAACCGTTTTTCTATTTTAAGTAACATTGACCTTGACCTTGGCCCCACCAGCCCCAATATCGAACTTGACCTGTATCTTCTGAAGTTACACCTGTGTACCAAAAATTATTTAATTCTGTCAAGCCTTTCATGAGTTATCGTCCGGAAACCGTTTTTCTATTTTTAGTAACAATGACCTTGACCTTGGCCCCACCAGCCCCAATATCGAACTTGACCTGTATCTTCTGATGTTACACCTGTGTACCAAAAATTGTTCAAATCTGTCAAGCCTTTCATGAGTTATCGCCCGGAAACCGTTTTTCTATTTTTATTAACAGTGACCTTGACCTTGGCCTTACCAGCCCCAATCTCGAACTTGGCCTGTATCTTCTGATGTTACACCTGTGTACCAAAAATTGTTCAAATCTGTCAAGCCTTTCATGAGTTATCGTCCGGAAACCGTTTTTCTATTTTTAGTAACAGTGACCTTGACCTTGGCCCCACCAGCCCCAATATCGAACTTGACCTGTATCTTCTGATGTTACACCTGTGTACCAAAAATTGTTCAAATCTGTCAAGCCTTTCATGATTTATCGTCCGGAAACCGTTTTTCTATTTTTAGTAACAGTGACCTTGACTTTGGCCCCACCAGCCCCAATATCGAACTTGATCTGTATCTTCTGATGTTACACCTGTGTACCAAAAATTGTTTAAATCTGTCAAGCCTTTCATGAGTTATCGTCCGGAAACCGTTTTTCTATTTTTAGTAACAGTGACCTTGACCTTGGCCCCACCAGCCCCAATATCAAACGTGACCTATATCTTCTGATGTTACACATGTGTACCAAACAGTATCTTCTGATGTTACACCTGTGTACCAAAAATTGTTCAAATCTGTCTAGCCTTTCATGAGTTATCGTCCGGAAACCGTTTTTCTATTTTTAGTAACAATGACCTTGACCTTGGCCCCACCAGCCCCAATATCGAACTTGACCTGTATCTTCTGAAGTTACACCTGTGTACCAAAAATTATTTAATTCTGTCAAGCCTTTCATGAGTTATCGTCCGGAAACCGTTTTTCTATTTTTAGTAACAATGACCTTGACCTTGGCCCCACCAGCCCCAATATCGAACTTGACCTGTATCTTCTGATGTTACACCTGTGTACCAAAAATTGTTCAAATCTGTCCAGCCTTTCATGAGTTATCGCCCGGAAACCGTTTTTCTATTTTTATTAACAGTGACCTTGACCTTGGCCTTACCAGCCCCAATCTCGAACTTGGCCTGTATCTTCTGATGTTACACCTGTGTACCAAAAATTGTTCAAATCTGTCAAGCCTTTCATGAGTTATCGTCCTGAAACCGTTTTTCTATTTTTAGTAACAATGACCTTGACCTTGGCCCCACCAGCCCCAATATCGAACTTGACCTGTATCTTCTGATATTACACCTGTGTACCAAAAATTGTTCAAATCTGTCTAGCCTTTCATGAGTTATCGTCCGGAAACCGTTTTTCTATTTTTAGTAACAGTGGCCTTGACCTTGGCCCCACCAGCCCCAATATCGAACTTGACCTGTATCTTCTGATGTTACACCTGTGTACCAAAAAGTTATCAAATCTGTCTAGCTTTTCACGAGTTATCGTCCGGAAACCATGAAAACCGACAGACCGACCGACCGACCGACAGACAGACCGACCGACCGACCGACAAGCTCACTCCTATATACCCCCCCCAAAATTCGTTTGTGGGGGTATAACAAGGCTATATACATAATCGTAATATACACATTCATCTAGTCCACTCAATTCAATTTTAAATTCAAATCATTTATTTGATAAAGGTCACCGGCCCAAAACAATCATGATGTACAAACATATAGAAAAAAGACGATAACAGGTGAATTGTGAAAACAAGTTATATATCAAGAATATTTCACTGAGAACATATGTAGCGATAAATGTGCATATAATACCATGTACAAAGAAGAAAAATATTATATACATTTATGAATAATCATACCCTAGTATGGTGATTTTAACACTGTTATGGAAGGTCATGTATGTCAAGAATATTTGACTAAGAAAATAATTAATATGTAGTGATAAATGTGCAAATAATACCATGTACACGAGAGAAAAACATTATATTCATTTATGAATTAGCATACCCTAGTATGGTGATTTTAACACTGTTATGGAAGTTCATTATTTACCAATTCTTCCCGCAACTCTACAGCATAGAATATGAACATTAATAAGTTATTAAAAGTGCTATCTGTTGTTGTGTTCAGTAAGAGATAAAATTTATGCATGCTCGGATTTATGTAATACTTGCTGGGGGGATAGTTTATCATCTGATTATTGAAAGTAGTACATTTCTTTATAAAATGGTGATCAGTTTCAATTTCTAGTTGGCATAGTTTACAAATATGTTTTCATAGGGAATATTATAATATCTGCCTGATTCAATTTTTAAATTATGGGCGGAAAACTTAAGCTTAGCTAAAGCACTTCGAAACTGCCTTATTTCTTATGTTATTTAAGTTTGGTGCATGATTATAATCTGTGTTCATTTTTTAACAGGCTAAATATATGAGATTCTGATATATAAACCGTGTCCTATCTTGCAAGTATTGGTCTTTATGTCTTTGCACGATGTAGGTCAAAACTATATTTTCATTAAGGCCCAGTTGGTCAATCGAAACATAACTATACGCTATCACATTTTATATATGTTCAACCTGTGTTGTCTTATTGCTGTGCCCCGATTCGTCCATACATATGAGCATATTATACACAAAGCGCACAAATCTATCATTTGGTATATGTAGTATCTGAAGAGAATATACACAGATTTATGTACAGATTTAATTGCTTTAAAACGTTTTTCAATACCCCATAATTCTGAACCATATATTAATATTGGCGCATTTTTTGTATCAAATATTTTAAAATACGACGTTTGATGAAGATGTACAAATTTGTATAGTTAACAACGAAATCAGCACTTTCCAGTAGTAGCCTGTCCATTTGTCATTCTTGTAAACGATAGTTGTTGTGAAAGAAATACACCAACATATTGGAAGTCGTTTAAAATATCCCTTTTCAGTCTTCTAGAGTTTGCCTCCATTTTTGTAAGCCATGTCATTGGTTTTCTTAGTATTGACAGTAAGGTTAAAATCCTGTGTAAAGATTAATAGTTTGTTAAGTATTCTTTGAAGGCCTATTACAGTGTCCGCCTATAAAGCCAAATCGTCTGCGGATAGTAGTCATAATATTTCTCGCCCATCAGCGAAGAGCTAACCTCCTTATTCCATTCAACTCATTATAATACTTCACTCTTGAAAGCAAAGATATAACAATGCAAAATGTTTTTCAATAATAAAATCGACAAACATACAGCATACAGTCACCTATAATGATCAAGAATACGCGTCAGTAATCAATGATGTTCAACATATTATCTACCCATACTCAACCTAAGATAGCCTGTGCTTCAATATATACAGAGTAACCTTTGGCCAACTAAGATATTATATAATAAGTTAAGCTGAAAAAATAACTAATGTAATCATTGAAAAGTTCTGAACTTAACATATGAAACAAACAGATCAACAACGATACCTCATGCAGATATGGATAGGCTATCAAAAGCCACCGTTTCCATTATATCTTTTTTGCTTACTCTTTTTCTTTTCTTTTCAAATGATAATGTTTGTAGCTAATCAGTTGCAAAAAAACGATGGTGTAGCATCACTTCCTCTATAGAATATGCTCATGCTGCATCAGGAAGATTCTGTCTGTCTAATTCTGAAACAAGATGAAACTCTGTGATTAGCAGAAATATAGTTATTGTTCTTGTACAATGCACTTCATCGAATTGTGCTTCACCATTGGATGAAGTGTAATTGAATTCTATCCAGTAGTTATGAAGTTATGCTCTGGACAAGAAAAAATAACAATGGTAATTAATCTATGCTAAGCTAAAATAGATAGTAGCAAAGATATAACAAAAGTGACAATGCGATAGACAAAGTCATAACCAAAGTGGCGATGCCATAGCCAAAACGGCCATTTAATAAGCAAAGTGGCAGTGCAATAGCCAAAATGTAACGTCGCAACAAAAGTGGCAATGTCAAAGACAAAATAACAATTCCAAAGCCAGAGTGACAATGCCACAGCCAAAGTGACAATGTCATACCCCAAATGGCAATGTCATAACCAAAGTGACAATATCATAGCCAAAGTGGATATGTCAGTGGCAATATCATAACCAAAATGACAATGTCATAGCCAAAGTGGCAATGTCAGTGACTATGTCAAAACCATAGTGACAATGGCATAACCAAAGTGACAATGCCATAACCAAAATGGCATTGTCATAGCCAATTTGCAATGTCCTAACCAAATTGATTAAGTTTTAACCAAACTGGCAATGTTATAGCCAAAATGATTGACAGTGGCAATGTCATAACTAAAGTAAATGGTAAGGTCAAGACCAAAGTGGCAATGTCATAACCAAAGTGGCAATGTCATAACCAAAGTGGCTATGTAAAACAAAAGTGGCAATGTCATAGTCAAATCGCAATGTTATAAGCCATAGCCAAAGTGACAATGCCATAGCCATAATGGCAATGTCATTACCAAAGTGACAATGTAATGGCCAAAGGGTCAATGCCATAGCTACAGTTGCAAATCCATAGCCAAAATGACAATAACATAACCAAAGTGGCAATGCCATAGCGAAAGTGGCAATATTTAAGCTATAGTGGCAATGTCATAGGCAAGTGACAATGCCTTAGCCAGAGTTTCAACTTCATTACCAAAGTGGCAATACCATAGCCAAAGTGACAATGCCATAGCCAAAGCGACAATGTCATAACCAAAGTGACAATGACATATTTAAAGGGGCAATTTCATAGCTGCAGTGGCAATGTCATAACCAAAGTGGCAATGCCATTAAATAAATATCATATGGCAGCATGTGAGACATTGATATTGTCAATCAGATTGCAGAATATCACCCGAGGCGTTAACTGAGGGTGA
The DNA here is from genome assembly GCF_026914265.1 of Mya arenaria. Lineage (NCBI taxonomy): Eukaryota > Metazoa > Mollusca > Bivalvia > Myida > Myidae > Mya > Mya arenaria. The sequence goes on along the minus strand of NC_069128.1, from coordinate 67,701,845 downwards.
CATTCTGTTTCGAGGGTCTACACTATCGATGTCACACATGCTGCCATATGATATTGATTTTATTATACCGAACAAAATTAAGTACATACAAAGTTTTAAAATATTTTCAATCATTTAATTAAACAAGTTTAGCAAGATAAACAAAATATAGAATAATAAATTGATTATATATAGAACAAAATTCCACCGTTAATTAAGCTAAAATTCCTTCAAAATCTGACAGTTCCTGTCGTCTGATGTTTTTGTGCACACATTGAATGGTGACATCGCTGCTGTTAGTGTATAAGGGAGGCAATCACTTCATGATTTAGCTAAAATATTAAAGCAGGTATTTTCCCTTATATGACATTCAAAATATCACTGCGGTCACATGACCTGACAGTGAATTTTCACTTGGTCACGTGTTAAAAAGGTTGAAAATGTTTCTGATTAAGTCAAAATATCTCTTTTTCGGGTAATAGCATCAAAACGACAATGTCATAACCAAAGTGGCCAAGTCCGTGGCAATGTCATAGTCAAAGTTGAAGTGTCATAACAAATTGGCAATGTCAAAACAAAAGTGAGGACAGTGGCAATGTCATAGCAAAAGCGACGATGTCAATGGCATAACCAAAATAAGTGGCAATGGCAGTGGCAATGTCATAACGAAAATAAGTGGCAATGTCATAACCAAAGTGGCATTTTCAGTAGCAATGTCATAACCAAAGTAAGTGGCAATATCATAGCCAAAGCGACGATATCAATGTCATAACGAAAATAAGTGGCAATGTCATAACCAAAGTGGCATTTTCAGTGGCAATGTCATAACCAAAGTCAGTGGCAATGTTAGTGACAATGTCATTACGAAAGTAAGAGGCAATGTCATAAGCAGTCAATGGCAATGTCATAACTAAAGTGGCAATGTCAGTGACAATGTTATAACCAAATAGACAATGTCAGTAGCAATGTCATAGGCAAAGAGGCAATGTCATAACCAAAGAAGCAATGTCAGTAGCTATGTTTTAACCAAAAGGGTAATGTCATAACGAAAGTAAGTGGCAATGGCATAACCAAAGTGGCAATGTCAAAAATAAAGTGACAATGTCAGTAACAATGTCATAACTAAAGAGTCCATAATTAAAGTGTCCATGTCAGTGGCAATGTCAAAACTAAAGTGGAAATGTCAGTGGCAATATCATAACCTAAGTGTCAATGTCATAACCAAAGTGTCCATGTCAGTGGCAAAGTCATAACCAATGTGGCAATGTCAGTGGCAATGTCATAACCAATTTGCAATGTCAGTGGCAATGTCATAACCAAAGATGCAATGTCAGTGGCAATGTCATAGCCAATGTGGCAATGTCATAACCAAAGTGGCAATGCCATAGCCAATGTTGCAATGTCATAACCAAAGTGACAATGTCAGTGGCAATGTCATAAATTAAGTGGCAATGTTATAGCCAATGTGGTAATGTCAAAACCAAAATGGCAATGTCAGTGGCAATGTCATAACCAAAGTGGCAAAGTCATAACTGAAGTAGCAATGTCATAACCAAAGTGGCAATGTCAGTGACAATGTCATAACCAAAGTGGCAATGTCAGTGGCAATGTCATAACCAAAGTGGCAATGTCAGTGGCAATGTCATAACCAAAGTGGCAATGTCATAGCTTAAGTGTAAATGACGAAATGTCATAGTCATGTGTTGAAATGAATATAAAGACCATATATAGAATACAAGTTTACAGCTGATAAACATATTTAGCAATCCTTTAAAGCCTTACTCAACCCGGATTTATGGTCAGGTTAAAAAGTTCTCGACCACCGACTTAAAAACCTCAGAATTCCCAGGTCTAAACGATTAAAGTATCACAGTTTGACTGTTCTGAAAACTTTGTTTATCTTGGAATGAGGCAATTTTTGTGTAAATGTCTTGAAACCAGTAATAGAAGATTGCTGACAAAATATCACATTTTTTCAATAACTAGTAAATTAAAATGCATGAAATTTGATGTTTAAAGGCTAAAAGCGTTACTAATGCTTTAAGAAAAATGTAAATTATTATGCAATTGCAAACAATTTAGATCTGTTATATTGTAAGCTATCTTATATGTCTGAATTGAAAGCATTCCAAAATTGTGTTACTAAATATCAAAACTGTTAATCTGTAAGAGTGCAGCTTTAGGGAGTGTAAGAGCAAGGTAGAAGGAATGACAACGAAAACTTCGAGAGCATTTAACTATCCGTGTTTCTTTGCAATAGGGCAAGGTAAACATATTTGTTTTATATTGCTTTTTAGCCATAGGACAAAGCATACTATAAATATCGATCTGACAAGCCTTTTTGTGCTCGACATCTGACAGAAAAACAAATAATGGTCATGAACACTTACCTCCTTACCAAATATAAGGACCTTGGACCCAAGCATACTTTAGTTATGAATAGGGCAACTTTTAGTCCACCGACTGACCGACATATGAAAAGATGACATACCTTGTTTTCCACAGAACCTTAATTTAGATATCCAGCCAAGCGCGATCAGAATAGGTACTGCCACAAGCAAAATCAACCAATCACTGTTATCCGTTTTTGCTTCTATACTGCCAGCAAATTCTGCTTTTTTCCTGCCATCTGTTTCTGCTTCTTTACTGCCATCAGTTTTGACTTCGACTATAAACGATACATATGCATTCAAAATGGGCATATGCTTAATCTAACACATTGAAATTACTTTCTAGCAATGAGAATGACGGAATAAGGAAAATTCCAGTAAAACATATATACCCCGGGGGGAAGGCAATTAATTTTATAGTATATGGGTGGGTGTCTTTTTCTGCTAATTTGGACACCAATAGGGTAAATTTGCTTCTGTAGGGGTGGCATGATTTAAAAGTGCCTTCCTCCCAGGGGGTTATATGTTTAAATGGAATAGCCCTAAAATACTTTGAAATTACATAATATGCAGGCCTTGGCCAGTATATAATATTGATCTTATGCTTATCCTTAGACATGCCTCAGTGATTCCATTCAGCCTATTGGCAAGCTAAATATTCAAAACACTTAGTTTCAAATCTTAAATTTAAGCTCAATCTAAGTTGCTCATTAAATGCAACGGCCCAAGTACACACTAGCCTAGGTAACTTAATCCTTTCGCTTTCCTTCTGACCCCATTTTTTTCATAAAGGTAACAAGCTTAAGCATCTTATTTTATTACAGTACACCAGATAATTTCTTACTTTATCTTTGTTTTACTAAGTGAACCTTATTTTGTTGTGAGTATCATAAAGGTAATAATTCTTTTAAAAGTCAAAATTTATAAGTCTTGATAATACATAATTATACCAAATTGAAAATAGTGAGCTTAGCACAATATAGGTTACACTTAATAGATGCTATTTGTTTTTATTTTAATGCATTACAAATTTATTATGTTCAACTCATTTTACTTTAATGATCAATCAAAAAGCAATCCTTTGTGCTCCAGTTGTGCCTTAGTTTATTATATATTCAAGGACTGACAAAGTTATTGGATTTTTTTTTAAATATAAAAGGGCATTTTTGTACTTTGCAATATCTAAACCACTTTTTACCTGTGATGTTCGCCAAAGCCATTGTAGCATTATTGCAGTGAACAAGTTGTCCATTGACGTGTACTGTGTCCAATCCGCCAGTCACTGACTCTATTTGAATAGACATCTCCGTCTGGGATGGTAGGCTAAAGTTGACCCTGCATATACTGCCATTCTCAAAATGGGCATGGTATACACCATCATCGGAGGCATTGCTCAAATAGGCGTTATTATACATAGGATCACAGTAAGCTATTAGGCGTCCGTTGCCTCTGAAAAGGGTACTGTGGCCATTTGTTGTGCTCCAAGTGGCATTTACCACCTCATCACGTAACTCCAAGTTGCAATGACCACTGGTTGCACCTTTAATTATAGGATAAAATGATAGGTATAGAGTAAATGTATATCAGTTTGATTAAAGTTCTGGGCTTTTTCTATAGTACCCATGGGTCTGACTATCCGACCCATTCCCAAAGCAAAATATATGATATTTTTCCAAATCTTAAGAAAACTAGAAGCGCCGAAATGCGACGAAACCAGGTTTTTGTTATGGGCAATCAGAAATTATAGCCAATTAATTTGTTGTATGAGCAAGTTCATTCTGCAGCTTCATATAAGCTATATTCACACTAAGATTCATCACTATCCATCAATTCTAAATAAGTTGTTGGGCAGAAAAACATTTTTCTATTTTAGGAACAGTGACCTTGACCCCACCTCCCAAGCTAGCTCTTCACATAAGCAACCTTCGCTCTAAGTTTCATCAATATCTATCAATGCTAACTAAAGTTATTGGGCAGAAACCATTTTTCTATTTTTAGCAACAGTCACCATGACCCCATCCCCCTCAAAAGAAATTCCAAGCTTGCTCTTCACATAAGCTACTAGTACCTACACACAAAATTTCGTCAATATCTGTCAATCCTAACTAAAGTTATTGGGCAGAAACCATTTTTCCATTTTCAGTAACAGTGACCTTGACCTTCGCTCCACCCCCCTCAAAAGCAATCCCAAGCTAGCTCTGTACATAAGCTAACTACACACCAAGTTTTATCAATATCTATCAATGCTAATTAAAGTTATTGGGCGGACACCATTTTTAAATTTTTAGTAACAGTGACCTTGACCTTAGCCCCACCCCCTCAAAAGCAATCCCAAGCTAGCTCTTTACATAATCAACACACACACCAAGTGTAATCAATATCTATCAATGCTATCAAAAGTTATTTGGCAAAAAACATTTTTCTATTTCAAGTAATAGTGACATTGACCGTAGCCCCTCCCCACTCAAAAGCAATCCCAAGCTAGCTCTTCACATGCTACCTACACACCAAGTTTCATCAATATCTGTCAATCCTAACTAAAAGTGGGTGGAAACCATTTTTCTATTTTTAGTAACAGTGACCTTGACCTTAGCCCCAACCCCCTCAAAAGCAATCCTAAGCTAGCTCTTTACATAAGCTACCCACACACCAAGTTTAATCAATATCTATCAATGCTATCAAAAGTTATTTGGCAAAAAATATTTTCTTATTTTAAGTAACAGTGACATTGACCATAGCCCCTCCCCACTCAAAAGCAATCCCAAACTAGCTCTTCACATGCTACTTACACACCAAGTTTTATCAATATATGTCAATCCTAACTAAAGTTATTGGGCGGAAACCATTTTTCTATTTTTAGTAACAGTGACCTTGACCTTAGCCCCAACGCCCTCAAAAGCAATCTCAAGCTAGCTCTTTACATAAGCTACCCACACACCAAGTTTAATCAATATCTATCAATGCTAACTAAAGTTATTTGGCAAAAAACATGTTTCTATTTTAAGTAACACTGACATTGACCGTAGCCCCTCCCCACTCAAAATCAATCCCAAGCTAGCTCTGCACATAATATACCTACACACCAAGTTTCATCAATATCTGTCAATCCTAACTAAAGTTATAGGGCAGAAACCATTTTTCTATTTTTAGTAATAGTGACCTTGACCTTAGCCCCTCCCCACTCAAAAGCAATCCCAAGCTAGCTCTGTACATAAGCTAACTACACACCAAGTTTTATCAATATCTATCAATGCTAATTAAAGTTATTGGGCGGACACCATTTTTAAATTTTTAGTAACAGTGACCTTGACCTTAGCCCCACCCCCCTCAAAAGCAATCCCAAGCTAGCTCTTTACATAATCAACACACACACCAAGTGTAATCAATATCTATCAATGCTATCAAAAGTTATTTGGCAAAAAACATTTTTCTATTTCAAGTAATAGTGACATTGACCGTAGCCCCTCCCCACTCAAAAGCAATCCCAAGCTAGCTCTTCACATGCTACCTACACACCAAGTTTCATCAATATCTGTCAATCCTAACTAAAAGTGGGTGGAAACCATTTTTCTATTTTTAGTAACAGTGACCTTGACCTTAGCCCCAACCCCCTCAAAAGCAATCCTAAGCTAGCTCTTTACATAAGCTACCCACACACCAAGTTTAATCAATATCTATCAATGCTATCAAAAGTTATTTGGCAAAAAATATTTTCTTATTTTAAGTAACAGTGACATTGACCATAGCCCCTCCCCACTCAAAAGCAATCCCAAACTAGCTCTTCACATGCTACTTACACACCAAGTTTCATCAATATATGTCAATCCTAACTAAAGTTATTGGGCGGAAACCATTTTTCTATTTTTAGTAACAGTGACCTTGACCTTAGCCCCAACGCCCTCAAAAGCAATCTCAAGCTAGCTCTTTACATAAGCTACCCACACACCAAGTTTAATCAATATCTATCAATGCTAACTAAAGTTATTTGGCAAAAAACATGTTTCTATTTTAAGTAACACTGACATTGACCGTAGCCCCTCCCCACTCAAAATCAATCCCAAGCTAGCTCTGCACATAATATACCTACACACCAAGTTTCATCAATATCTGTCAATCCTAACTAAAGTTATAGGGCAGAAACCATTTTTCTATTTTTAGTAATAGTGACCTTGACCTTAGCCCCTCCCCACTCAAAAGCAATCCCAAGCTAGCTCTGTACATAAGCTAACTACACACCAAGTTTTATCAATATCTATCAATGCTAATTAAAGTTATTGGGCGGACACCATTTTTAAATTTTTAGTAACAGTGACCTTGACCTTAGCCCCACCCCCCTCAAAAGCAATCCCAAGCTAGCTCTTTACATAATCAACACACACACCAAGTGTAATCAATATCTATCAATGCTATCAAAAGTTATTTGGCAAAAAACATTTTTCTATTTCAAGTAATAGTGACATTGACCGTAGCCCCTCCCCACTCAAAAGCAATCCCAAGCTAGCTCTTCACATGCTACCTACACACCAAGTTTCATCAATATCTGTCAATCCTAACTAAAAGTGGGTGGAAACCATTTTTCTATTTTTAGTAACAGTGACCTTGACCTTAGCCCCAACCCCCTCAAAAGCAATCCTAAGCTAGCTCTTTACATAAGCTACCCACACACCAAGTTTAATCAATATCTATCAATGCTAACTAAAGTTATTTGGCAAAAAAACATGTTTCTATTTTAAGTAACACTGACATTGACCGTAGCCCCTCCCCACTCAAAATCAATCCCAAGCTAGCTCTGCACATAATATACCTACACACCAAGTTTCATCAATATCTGTCAATCCTAACTAAAGTTATAGGCAGAAACCATTTTTCTATTTTTAGTAATAGTGACCTTGACCTTAGCCCCTCCCCACTCAAAAGCAATTCCTAGATAGCTCTTCACATAAGCTACCTACACACTAAGTTTCATCAATATCTATCAATGATAACTTATGTTATTGGGCAGAAACCATTTTTCTATTTTTAGTAACAGGCGAACTTGACCTAAGCCCCACCACCCTCAAAAGCAATCCCAAGCTATCTCTGCACATAAGCTACCTACACACCAAGTTTCATCAATATCTGCCAATGCTAACTAAAGTTATTGGGCAGAAACCATATTTCTATTTTAAGTAACAGTGACCTTGACCATTTTTCTATTTTAAATAATAGTGACCTTGACCTTAGCCCCTCCCCACTCAAAAGCAATCCCAAGCTAGCTCTTCGCATAAGCAACTTGTACACCAAGTTTCATCAATATCGGTCAATGATTACTAAAGTTATTGGGCAGAAACCATTTTTCTATTTTAAGTAACAGTGACCTTGACCTTAGCCCCTCCCCCCTCAATAGCAATCCCAAGCTAGCTCTTCACATAAGCTACCTACACACCAACTTTAGTCAATATCTATCAATCCTAACTAAAGTTATTGGGCAGAAACCATTTTTCTATTTTTAGTAACAGTGACCTTGACCTTAGCCCCACCCCCCTTAAAAGCAATCCCAAGCTAGCTCTTCCCATAAGCTACCTACACACCAAGTTTTATCAATATCTATCAATGCTCACTAAAGTTATTGAACAGAAACCAATGTTTGACGAACGCACGCCCGCCCCTCCGCCCGCCCAACGACAACCTCATTCTAATAACCCAATTTTTGTTGAAAACCTGGTTAAAAATCCCAATCATTTTTTTTATGAAAGCATTCAGAGATCAGTATGAAATATTATTCATGTCATGATTTATTGCCATAGATACTTACACCCCTTGGATTGATATTTCAGCTGTTTTAGGTCTTTTGAAAGGGAAAAGAAACTAATATTTAATAATTTTCTCATTCCCGAAATACTGAAAAGCTTGTTCTTTTAACTGTAAAGTTTACCAATCTAGGCATATTTTGTGACGCAAATTTTCCAAAAATGTCTAGGATCTTTTTCCCATATTGAGCAGAAAAGGCCCTAAATGACAAAATGCCACTTTTACATGTACTTGGGTGCTATTTTTAATGCCATATTCACAGGGTGCTTGTGTGTTGCATATTGCACATCCACAATGTAGAGGACACATGTAAAACATGTGATATACAGTAGACAGCTAGGTTTTTTTTAACCAAGCTTAATATTGTTACAAAATCTAAAAAAAGTAATAAACTGTATTTATAATTATAAGTTGTGTGTCAGTGAGCATACAAAAACCATTTAGTAAGCAAGATAGAACTTCAATATTATATTGTATGAGTAGCAACATGTCTAAGTATTTAAAAAAATACAAGTATGACAAGTAGTGAAGGGTTCTCAATAAGTTTTCATTAAACTTAAATAGTGAAGTAACCAACGAGGTACTAATATTTGTATTAAAAATCTGAAACAGCCCAATTGTCATTTGAACTGCTTGCTGGTCATGATCAACCTGCTTACAAAGGTGTAGGTCAAAGAGATTGAACATTCTTCAGCTGTTGATTGGAAATGGATTTTCAGCCTAAATTCACCACAATCTTGACCTTTGACCACAAAATCAAAAAGGTTCATCTCCTGACATGAACAACCTGCGTTCTAGGTTTTGGGTCCCTGAGCCTAAGTATTCTTCAGTTATTGATCGAAAACAGATTCTCAGCTAAGGTCACCACGCCTTTGACCTTTGACACACTTACCTCAAAAGTAAAAGGATTCATCTGCTGGTCATGACTAACCCAGCCAGGTGTGAGGTCCCTGTGCCTTAGCTTTCTTCAGATATTAAGCAGAAACTGAAGGGTTTAACACACCGAATATTATATGCCTCCCTTCGGGGGCATAAAGATACTTTAAATGTACTCAACATAATGATATAAATGTATATATACATGTACTTTTTGCAATATATATCTAATTTACTTAATACCTTTGATGTTCGCCAAAGCCATTGTAGCATTATTGCAGTGAACAACTTGTCCATTGATGTGTACTGTGTCCAATCCGCCAGTCACTGACTCTATTTGAATAGACATCTCCGTCTGGGATGGTAGGCTAAAGTTGACCCTGCATATACTGCCATTCTCAAAATGGGCATGGTATACACCATCATCGGAGGCATTGCTCAAATAGGCGTTGTTAAACATAGGATCACAATAAGCTATTAGGCGTCCGTTGCCTCTAAAAAGGGTACTGTGGCCATTTGTTGTGCTCCACGTGGCATTTACCACCTCATCTCGTATCTCCAAGTTGCAATGACCACTGGTTGCACCTATAATTATAGGATAAAATGATAGGTTTATAGAGTAAGTACATGTACATCAGTTTGACTTACCGTTTTAAAGTTACAAAGTGCAACTTTTACATGTAATTGTGTGCTATTTTGAATGCTATATAAGGTGCTCGAGCGTTGCGTATACACATTTAAAGCTTCTAACAATGTGATAAAAACATAAAAATATAACCCAAATTGTTTTATTCATTTTAAGAAGTTATTAGTTACAGTCGAAAACAATACATATGAAAAACGTCCTTGTTAAAATAATTAATACTTAATATCTCATATAGCCGTACCAATTGTGCTTTATATATTGTGCATGCTAATGCCGCCCCTATGTGGGGACCTTATGCTTTTGTGAAATAAAAGTTGAAAGTTGAAAAGTTGTAAGATATATTGAGGACACATGTTAAGTATGTGATCTATGACAAAAAGGTCAGAACAAGCTCAATATGGAAACAACGTGTGAAAAGTAAAGTGTTTCAATGCGGGAAATTGGGCATTCATATAGCATAATATAAAGAGTGATTTGCAAACAAAAGAATTTATCATTCTTACATGCTCAAAGTATTAAGATGAACCAATTTCTTAATTTTTAGAAAGAACTTGTTGCTCCCGTCTCTCCCCTAAATCTGGCACCAAGGTACAGTTTTACAAACGTGATTCATTAAATAATATTTCTTAGCTCATGTAATTGAGTAAAAACACAAGTTTCACCACTAGATATCAACTATATCTAAAGTTCTGCAATGATAACCATTTGCTTTTATTTGAGTTACAGTGACCTTGACAATGACCCTAATGACCAAACAAGAGAGCCCTGAAGGCCCTGTATCGCTCACCTGATCCAATAAAGATCATCAAGAAGAACATTCTGATAAAGTTCCATGAACATATGGTCATAAATGTGGCCTCTAGAGTGATAACATGCTTTTCCTATTATTTGACCTGGTGACCTAGTTTTTGACCGCACGTGACCCAGATTCGAACGTGGCCTAGAGCTAATCAATATAAACATTTTAACAAAGTTTCATGAACATACAATCATAAATGTGACCTCTAGAGTGCCAACAAGCCTTTCCTATGATTTGACCTGGTGACCTAGTTTTTTACCACACATGACCCGGATTCAAACATGACTTAGAGATTATTAATATTAACATTCTGACCAACTTTCATGATGTAACTTTTATAAATGTGACCACTAGATTGTTAACAAGCTTTTCCTTAAATTTAACCTGATGACCTAGTTTTTGACCGCACATGACCCTGATTCGAACATGGCCTAGAGCTTATCAATATATACATTCTGACAAAGTTTCATGAACATACAGTCATAAATGTGACCCCTAGAGTGCCAACAAGTTTCCCATGATTTGACCTGGTGACCTAGTTTCTGACCACACATGACCCATTTTAAACATGACTTGGAGATTATTAATATAAACATTCTGACCAACTTTCATGAAGTAACATTTTTAAATGTGACCTCTAGATCTTTAACAAACTTTTCCTTAAATTTGACCTACTGACCTAGTTTTTGACTGCACATGATCCAGATTCGAACTTGGCCTAGAGCTTATCAATATATACATTCTGACTAAGTTTCATGAACATACAGTCATAAATGTGACCTCTAGAGTGCTAATCAATATAAACATTATGACAAAGTTTCATGAACATAGAATCATAAATGTGACCTCTAGAGTGCCAACAAGCTTTTCCCATGATTTGACCTGGTGACCTAGTTTTTGACCGCACATGACCCAGATTAAAAATTGACTTGAAGATTATTAATTTAAACATTCTGACCAACTTTCATGAAGATACAGTCATAAAAGAAACCTCTTGAGTGTTAACAAGCTTCAATTTGATCTGGTGACCTTTTTTTTGACCACACATGACCCAGATTCGAACTTTGCCTAGAGATTATTGATATTAACATTCTGACTAAGTTTCCTGATGATACAGTCATAAATGTGACCTATATAGTGTTAACAAGCTTTTCCTTTAATTTGACCTGGTGACCTAGTTTTTAACCCAAGATCACCAATATCGAACTCGTCCAAGATCTTATTGAGGGTAACATTCTGACCAAGTTTCATTAAGATTGTGCACAAATTGTGACCACTACAGTGTTAACAGTCAAATTGTTGACGACGGACTACTGACGACTACGACGGATACAGGGCCATCACAATAGCTCACCTTGAGCACTTCGTGCTCAGGTGAGCTAAAAAGCAATACCAACTAACTAATTTTAACATTCAGAATTGAGTGTCAACATTTTTTTCTACTTTTAGCAATAGGTACCATGACCTTGTTCCCTAGATTTGAACAGCATTTACATCTTCATAAAAGCTTGTTACAACAGCTTTAAGTAATGGAGATTATTTTTTCTATATTTAGTAACATCGACACAAACCTTGATCCTACCAACCCCAAAACAAATCCAAAGCTATGTCTTCAAATAAGCTCCCTTTATAAAAGATTTCATCACTAACCATCAGTTTGCCCCAGGACTTCCGTTAAAGGATGTTTGGAAGTATATTACTCCCTAGAAATAGGTTTAAACTTCCAAACTTAATTCCTTGGAAGTACAAAAACTTCCATAATTTTAAAGAAAACTTCCAAAGTCAAAAGCTTGGAAGTTCAGAATATGAAAACCTGGTGTCAATATTACTTTTATGCTCACAATTTCAATCAGTCTTGAAGTAAAATGAATTATTATAATATATTATATCTGTGAATTCGGCAAGATAATTTTTTATATAGTTTCAAATTATTTTATTTTTAACATCTGTCATCCTATTTTGAAAATACTGGAAAAAGTGTATTCGGGGAGACTTAAACTTCCACATTTCAGTGAAAAACTTCCAATATTGATGGTCAGGAAGTTCATACTTCCAGTTTCAAATTCTTAATGGAAGCCCTGGAACTTCGCCCTTAATGAGCGGAAACCACCTGTCTTACACCCGCCAGCCTAAAACAATGTACTGTACAGTATGTACCCCAATCAAATAACCAGGATGTTTAAACCTGTCCACAATGTTTTGTAATCTTGAACAAAATAATTAAAATCTCACAAGAATATGTAACAAATTAATTACCTGCAGACTTCATATGGTTAATGAAAAACCATAAACAAATCAGGTACTTCAGCTACAACAAAGTATAGAATGAAACATGAAACATGAAGAGCCATCTTGTGTAACTGTCGAAAAAAACACTAACTCACAAAAATTTCATACCATACCATTGACAAAGTTTATATATAAATGTTTAAATAACATACTGTAAGTAAAATGAATCCCTCATGTTTTTGGACCAAAAATTAGTTTTCCCGGTAATGCATCTGAAAACACTTAATTTATCATTTGTTTAACTCAATGATATTGAAATTGCAGAAAAAAATACAGAAATAGCATAAAAAAGTATTTTTGTTTTAGTTGGGTTCGAACCCACGCCAGTAAAGTCAAGAGAAAATTAGAAAACAGGCGGCTGGTCCACATGGCCACTGGGACTTTAACAAATATATAGTGGATAATTATGTTGACCTGTTAATGATACATTGATAACATCACATGATAATGTCAATGAACCAATCATGAAACACCACAGCCGTAATTATTTTTTGCATTTTACAAACAATGAGCGAGTTACTTCAAGATGAGTTTTCAAATATGCAATTATATTACCTTCTTATCACTTATACACTCTGTCTGTTCCGTACATACAGCAGGTGGCATCTCCTTTTCTTTATCTCGTCTGGCATAGTTTTTAAGCTTCACTTTTGTATTTTCAATACTTTCGTTCATTTTTACATTTTTACATTTTTTTAATGAAATGTCTTCACTAGTTTGATTGTTGACATCATAATTGTCTGGTACAACAGCTTTAACCTGTGAGTAATATTTGAAAGGGTTGGCAAGCACACCCCAAAACGATGTTACCAGATCAGGTAAAGATGGTAATCCAACAACGTCTTTCTGCATGGGTTTACTATAATGAGAATCTGTGGAAGATGGTGATCCCATTTGAACTTGAGGTCTGGATGACTGAAGAGACATATTCCTATACAGCTTGGATGCCCGGTTATCAAAAACGGCTGTCAATGATGTATTTTTATTCTGAAAAGAAAATGACATCAGAACTGAATAATTATATTTAATAGTTGGCAAAGACAAAAAAAAATATAGAACAAAATTATGAATAAGTGAACATTTTCTAAATTAAGATAAAAAAATGATACATATCTGCTGTAATACTATTTACTCATTTTTAATTTGAGCTTTTATTGAACTCTTTTCTACTACAGTTGAACACCGCTATTCCAAACACCGTTTATCCGAAATTATCGCTATTTCGAAATTATTTTTCTGTCCCGATTTTACCTCTTCTTTGTTTTACTAAATTTTAGGTCTTTATTCCAAAATCCCTATTCCGAAAAGCGATTTGGAAATAATCGCTACTCCGAAGTAAATATTACGGTCCCGATTTTATTTTTCACTCCTATTTAACAATTCTTATTTCAAACTTGATCGTGTTAAAGTTTTTGTCATACCATTCTGCGAATGCACTCGGGCTTGAGGTGACAATGGAGCACAAATCGCGCTTGTTAAAAAATGACATTCAGCACGCGTATGTTACAAACATCAGTCAGAAAATGAGCGATTCATTTAGGTGATGACATTCATGTAGTGTGTATATACATGTAATTGCTGGTTAACACAATACGAATATCATTCGAAAATGTCTATCTCATCTGATTTGATCGCTGCATTGTTCATTCGACCCGCTACCGAACAATCTGAATGCATACAATTGTGCTGTCATTATATTTTTAAATGTTAGATGTTGTTTTAAATGAAAAAGTATAATAACGAATTGTTTGTCATTTATTAAACACTAAATCAACAAATATTTTTGTATATGAAAGATAACTTAAACCAAGTGTATCGTATTGGTAACGTGTAACCGACATTGCAATATTTATGACATAGTATTTCACGTCATCTATAACTCGCAAACGCTGTCATTTGTAAAAAAATTGTTAATCCGAAACATCGCTATTCCGAAGTAATTTGTTGGGTCCCAGTATGATTTTGGATTAATGGTGTTCAAATGTATTTTTATTCTTGATATATTCATTTTGAAAATAAATTGTTAATTGCTTTCTTATGTCTAAGGACCCCTTCTACAGACTTGGTACAAAGTGGAAGCAATGTGAATTTGTGCACCCAGCAAGAATTAGAACTCTGGGTTATAATTCTCATTGAACCCCCTTCCTAATTTTTTTAAAACGGCCAAAAAAAATACTTCATATGTTAAATGCCAATAAAAATAGGGTCAGATTTTTATTTTTCTTTGCACATGAAGATGTTGCACATAGATGAGGCATAAATAAAGAATACAATTATATTCAGTGTTGAGTTTTATTTATTCAACATTTGTCTGGTGAATCCTGACCATAAAAACTAAGACAAAACACAAAGTTGTTCATAGTGGGTATACTTTTTGCTAAACAGCCTCTGGACAATTGCATTTTTTCCAGCAGCCAGTGTTTGACACTAACAGGGTCCAAGGATCCCGAAGACACAAAATTTCCAGAAAAGGGCATCAGAACTTTGAAGTGCGGAATTCCGTTGGGAGACTTAAATTTCAGACTTATAAAGGCTACACATGAATAAATAAATAGCGTTTCACCAATGACTATTACTTAAGTTGTAAAATGATATTATTATTATTATCAATAATAAGTCACACACATCAAACCAAAAGTATGGCTTACTTTGTTTTTTACTTACGTCATGAATATATAAATGAACAGGTCTTTCACAGTGTGCATGCGGGTTAATATGCTTCCGTTTTGTTGTTTACATTATCTACAAGATCAGAGGTGACAGAGATTTATCATCGTTACAATATATGTGGAATTATATCGCTAATGTGTCAGAACCGCCCAAAAAAGATGCCAACACTGCTGACATTAATGCATTAATGATGGGACCTTTTAGTTGTTACAGTTACATTTACGGCACAAAAGACTGGCATCCTACTATTCAGCATTCTTTGTTAATTTGCATCCAACAAATCAATATTCTTTGTTAAATTTAAAGACATATTTTATAGCTTTGACAAAAAATTATAGAAATAAGTTTCCGAAAGTTTTATTAATTATCTTCAATCAATGCATAAAATTTTACAACAATTCCATTCTGCACACATTAAACAGATGTCTAGCAGTCTGAATGATTTATCAGCAGCTCTACTAAATATAAACTTGAGTTTTCACAAGCCAGACGTAATATTCCTACTGTTTCTCAGTCAAAAGCACCGACATATGACAAGACCCTGGACCATCACATATTTTATGCATATTTTCCGAAAATCTAAAAAGTCGAAACAACCATCAAGATTTTGTTAACATTGTATCCATCTTTGTTTCTGACTGAAAATAAGAAGGACTTTGACATTCTACCGCTTTTGAACCCAATCTATCGACATGAAGACCCTATTTATATCTACCTCTCTGCCATTGCCAGAGGTTCGCATGTATGACATTGTGCTACAAACTTGTCATTATATACTATGGTGTATCCTGGAATTACAAATTAAAAAGTAAAAGACACAGCATTTGTATGTTGAATTTAATATTAAAACTGGCTTAACAATTAAAATAATGTAAAAAGTGGAAGGGACTCCTCATTTCAGGAAGGGACACCTGATTTCAAATGTTGGTGTCCCTTTGGGATCCCTTGGAAAAAAGTTAGTGTCGACCCCTGCCTGCTCTGCAATTTATTTGTCATACCCCGCTTAAAAGTTCAGTGATGTTGAGGAAAGATCTCAGGCATTTTATGCCTGAGAAATGTGGGTATTTTCTGATGTCCACTGACATTTTGGACACCACCAATTTATTCTTCCTGTTGACAAAGAGTCTCGGTAATACAGATCAAAAATGAGTGTTTATACTCCAGATCGCACAGGACCCCAGGACCAGAGACACCGAAACAACGAAAATAACGACAATATATTTAATTTTTGAATTTTTACCTTTATGCCTAAAAAAATTAGGGTCGGCAAGGAAAATTAGGGTTGGTAGTGTAACACTGGTATTTTTTTGGCCTTATTCCTGGCAATTATAATGTGAAGGGGTCCAACTGATGATTGCCATTACACGGCCTCTGAATGCCAGCTCCACCACTTTACGGTGGTGCAAAGACAAGAGCTTCAGTGGTGAAGCTGTGCCCTATGTTTACTTGAACAAACGTGAGTATGATATATATTTTATTTGATAATTTCATTTAACGGACATATTTCGAAAATCGAAGAATGTGGTACCATGTAAGAACACTTCTACAGTGCAGGCTGGTTACTATTTCGTTTCAATATTGTGCAAACTGTGGTGCCAGGAGCTTTTCTCCCGAATCGGACTTGTGCATATTTTGAGATCTGATTGCATAGCAAGTACATTTCGGTGCTTACACACCCCGTAAGAACATTCTCACGCATGCAAACAGAACTGTTATATATAGTACCTATGCCGGAACACACGCACGCACACACACACGCCCGCACACACACGCACACACACACACACACACAGAGTGATGTCCCTGTTTTGTTCAAAAGATTACTTTATTCATATTCATGAGTAAAAAACAATATAAATAAGATATGCATTGTTTAGGCTAAATGTGTCTCTTTTTCCTACAAAAAATCTGAATAAAATGTTAACATTAAATGAATTATATTTTCCCCCATTTTTGCCAAAACGATGTTATTTTACCCCTATCAAATGACCCCAACAGCATTCTCTTAAAAGTGGAAACTCACTGGAATTCAATTTTGGTGTCTTTATTCAACATTAAAAAGTCAGAAGTTTAATGGAGTAGCAGTGTTGCCAAAAAAACATGATCAGTGGTGACGTAATCAACAAGATGGATACTGTCAAAATTTGTTTTGTGAATTATTCATTGATTGTAACATATATATGCATACAAAAAGCTCAAAAGTTATGTTTCCGATTAGTTTTGATATAACAAAGGCTTTTTTTAACCCTTAGGAAGTGCTCTTCATGACCTAGATATTTGGATTTTTCGGATTACACCGGTTATTTGTACTTGGGGATAACTTGGTAATATTGTTGCAGGATAGTCCGATAGACATCAGTTTCCGACCGAAAACAATGGTTTCTAGTTATCTTTCTAATGCTCCAGTCAATTGTAACCACGGCCCCCCAGGTCCGGGGAATAGCGGGGACTTTGACTTTCCGTCCACCAAGCCCGGGTAAGATCCCCGTCCTGCGGAAACAAACTGCTGGTAAAATCCCCGCCAAATGCCCCCGCACACCAGGGACTCTAAGTAAGGCCCATTCCCGGCCATTTTGGGCGCAAAGACAAAACCACCCCATTCACCCGGCACTGCGGGGCCACCTGAAAGATAAAAACACGACCCATTTCCACGGCTATCCCCACGGACCTGGGAGAATCGTGGTTACGATTGACTGGTGCATAACCATGACCAATCAAAGGGTTGAAAATGTCTTTGTTTTAGGAGTGGTTGATAAGTCTTTGGCTTTTCATGAGTTGGAAAAACAAAAGGTTTAAAAGTATTTGGGTTAAAAAGTCCCGATTCCTCTACAGCATTTGAATTTATTTCATTTATATTTCTAATAATACATTTTTCTGAAGGAAACAGACAAAAGTCAAAGGTGACATCCGACAATAAAGATAAAGTGGCCTGAACGTTTCAAAAAACTTGGAAGATGCAGATTTGTAGATGACGAAAGAAACACTTCCGGGTAACGAAAACATATTACATTAATTATATTAAGCCCATTACCTCTCTTCATCTCCTTTTTTGAATGATAAATCGCAGACAAATCATTCTTTTTCTGTGTTTTCAGATATTTCATCACGGACACTGTAATGTTCGTCCGGCTCTAGGCCGATGTTAATGGATAACTTGCAGGTGTAAACCATAACATAACAAGGGGCTACCAGACAAATCGGCCCCTAGCTCAAACGGTTACCTTTTCGGCCCCTTACCAAATCGTCCCCATCACGTAGACGTTTCGGCCTCTGATTACCGGGACGTTTCGGCCCTTATTTTTATTTTATTTTTTTTATTTCTAAATATAAGTAAAAAACATGTAATTTCATTTTTTTTATTTTAATAGACAAATCTATACTGTATACATGCATACAAAGGTATAGATAAAAATAGATTTAAAGAAAATATCTGTACACTTGAAAACTTGTAAAGATTTATTCACGAGATATTTTTATAAAACGAAATAGAGTTGAAGAAGAAATGTTAAAACTCATTTTTTTAAATAACCTTTAAATATAATACATAACTATGTTGCTAATAATATGTATAATGACATGTCCATTGTTTAACATCAATCTTGACCAAACACCTATCGGCCGCCGTAGATGGCACCAACATGTTTTAGGAACTCTTCGCAGGTGACCTCATGCGAATCGTATGAGTCCCACTCATCCATGATCCTGGCGTCGATGTCTCTGTAGCGCTCTCGACGCTGACGGCCAAGGGCTGCCTCCGACACCAGTTGATGTGTTACCTTCACTATTTTGGAATCCCTCAGCAGCAGACTCGGCAATTTTACCATGATCAATTGTTATTTTTGTCATTTTGCTATATCCTTACCTGCTTCAAAATCCATCACAAAACCTTCGACTTTCGGCACCTCTTTCATTATCTCTATCAGTTTCTGCAACACCTGCAGTTATCAAACATCATTATTAAATTGTATTATTGAAATGTACGAAGGTCAAAAACGTTCCATGGTCAAAACGTCCCCATTTTGGTCAAAACGTATATTTTATTATATTTTGTTATTAATAATAATTATATTTACGTAGATAGATATTTTAAAATGGTATTGCATTTACTATCCGATTTACTTACAGCTACATAATCCTGCTTCCTGCGCTTCGACATTAGCACGTATAGCAGTGGAACCTGCTTCACCGACTCCCCTTGCTGCAGGAAGGCGTGCACGGACCAAAGTTGTGTGAATCGTCTGTTGACTACCCTGAAGGTGCCGTCAAGGTACATACCTTGACACAGTACGAAAACCCATCCGATGACACCAGCTTCTGTCGCTTCCGGTTGGAACCCTCTTCGACGACCTCGTACTCTACTCGCCATTCATTCTGATATAGAAGTGTTCATGTGTCTTAACTTAAATTTACTTTTCATGGATTACAGTTGTGTCAACAGGTCCATCTCTGGTTATATCGAATAGCAGCTCGCGACTGTCGTTGAGGTTGAGGCTGGGGCCTACGGTGTAGGTTGCATCTAGAGCGGATACTTCATTTGAAGTTTCATCAAGGAAGGATTCCGCTGTGGCGAACTGCGAAACATCTGAAGTGGTTGATTCGGTGCGATTCGGTGTCGATGCAGAACTGCCTGTGCTGAAGTCAAGTGCGAACGTCACACTGAGATCATCGCGTACTGGTGACTGAAAATAAATAACAAAGGCATACGAACACATATAAAATATATATTCTGTTCAACCTTATAAATTCATACTATTAATATATATAAATAGTGACCTTATTTTATTTTATACTTACATCAAGAGGTACCAAACCGTCTCTCGTAACATTACAGGGCTTGCAGACGAACTGTACTGTGGTTAACTCTTTCCTGGCTTTGAAGTAATCTTCTCTGGAGATGCCTTTTAAGATGGATATTGAGGGATAATAATTTATGAACAGAAGAGAACAGATATTTTATAAGAACTATTATACAGTACATCTTCTTATTAACTACAATTTAATAATAAACAAACACATGGAACGACATAAGTTATACATTTTATGAAATTCAGTAATTTATATTCAAATCAGGTAAGGAAGAAAAAAACTATTATTAGTCTTATATTGAATACGTATGCAAAACCATACTGGCTTAAAAGGTGTTTTTAGACAGACGGTCTTATGGCGAATTGTCACATTCCACAGAGGTATCAGGCGTTGGAATTGTGACACTTTGTGTTTACAAGCTTATAAATACGTCTACAGGGATTGTTCCGAAAGTTTTATACATTTCTATACTTTTTTTGTGTCTATAAAACATATTACTTGCACCTACCTGTATCGTAGACTCGATGCTGCCAACGGTCACATACATCGCAGGTGATGGCATGTTGCAGCGGCCTCACAACCTTATCACACTCAATACACAAATCAGACATTATAATTTTTAACAAAATTCCATTACAAAATAAAATAAAAGTAGCACAACAACGCGTTTATAATATCCAATACACGAAAATTTAACAGTAGCACAACAATACGTTTAAAACAAATGGTACCCACTTTTAGAAACAATTTAATATATATACTTACGTTGTTTATATTACTCAAATATTCTTTAATCAACTGTAAATAACATTAACAAATCAAAGACAATTATTCATTCACACGTTTTTAATGTCTTTTTCACACCCACAACACTTACAGTTTGCCTTGCAAAGAACGCATGGTTCAAGGCAATTTTTCTTTGAAGTCTCTAATGATCAATTGATAATTAACAGTTATAACCAATAAATTTTCTTAGATTTTCTAACATTTTATATTAAAAATCAGGGTTAATAGTTATTTAGATTTTAATTATATTTTTTTTATTATAAGTCATATCATAGTTTTTTTATGCATATTTGTCTATTTGTAAATTTGAATATGTTATTTACAACTTATTTACAGATCTCATTTACATTTATAAGACGACCTACAATGTTTTTCTTTATACTCAAGATAAAAAATAAAATAAAATTAAGGGGCCGAAATGTCTCTGTTGAAAATCACTAAGGGGCCGAAACGTCTCGAGTCATTTTAATTAAGGGGACGAAATGGCATGGCCGAAACGTCTTAGGGGCCGATTTAGTAGTAGGACGATTTGGTAAGGGGCCGATTTGTCTTGATCCCATTCAAGGTTACCATTTTAATTCCCAGAAGGGGACGTAACTCATATTGCTTGTCTAACTAAATATAGGATAACATAAGTAGTCCCCCTTACCCTGTTAATACACTACAGACACACATAGTTTTGGTGTTGTTTTTGTTTTCATTTAGAATCACCTTTCATAACCGGAAAACTAGCACCTGGAAACACATCTGTGCCCCGAAAGCGATCGACCGATAACCTTAAATGGCTTGATATTTTTCAAATACGTGGAAAAAACAAAGCCAGAGACCCAAGAAAAAGGCTACAGTTCACTTATTCACGCTTCCATAGCGTTTAAATATTCACCGCTTTGTATTGCTATTCTTAACAATTATTGCTCCCTTTACAGAGAACAATAACTAGACTGGTACCCTACGTCACTTTTTGGAAGTAGTACATGTATTGGTAACTGCGACTTTCGGTCTACATTACATTATTGTAATTGAAAGTTTAGAGTAACTTTATGGCACGAGTGGCCCACTACTTCTTTTGGTTATGCGACATTTGTAAATGGCCCAAATCCATGTTATATTAAATATGATCCGGTGTTTGGACGACAACGCCCATGATCTTAATTTGTTGCATTTTGTGTCGAAATAAATAACGTAGAATAATAAGGTAATGATAGTAAGGCGAGATCATTTACATGAATAATATTAGGAATATTTCACCCATTCCAACACTCTACGGTGGGTCATTCAACTATATACACATACATCGTAATTATATATGACAAGTACCTTTGTAGCAGAGATGAACGAGAGTATAGAGTATAAAGCTCAATTGACCTTGTATTTAAGATGCGAACGTTTTGGTATAAAATAACTAACATGTTTTTGTGTAATATATATATATGGTTTTAAGTATTACTACACGTATGAACATGGCTAAAACTTATTAATATAGTAGTTGGAAGTTCAAGAAATACATTATAATAGTACTGATCTACCAATGTCAATTTTGGTAAATACTTGACGGAAGAGAACGCAGCCTTCAAAATGTAAAACAAATGAACTGAATAACGAGCAAGATAGGTATGGGCAATATATATCAGTTGTATGGCAGCCTAACGCGCTTGCGGCAATAATGGTGCCGTGCCGTCATACACGTTTGCCATGCCACCCTATACGCCGGCAACGAAACGAAAGGGCGGAACAAAAGGAGAAGCGGTAGCCTTTCAACGATAGCAGTCTGGATGTCATTCACTATATATCCTTTCGAATACCACTACCGTACATCGACGTGCTACCGTAACCGCCTAATGCAGACCAATTTTTCAAGGGTGCTGTACTGTAGACGACTAAAACGTACCGAAATAAAGGTACATCCAGATTCACAGCCGCAAAATGCCCATTTTCCACAAATTTATGGTACGTTTTTCATTAAAATAAGAAGGATTGTGAATGTTAAAAACAGCATTAGTACGCTATGGTACTTTGTCTTAGAAACAGTTACTACACTACGGAATTTCTTTCCAATATAATAACCATGCAAAAATAAGCAACGGTATTTCTTTAAAAATCATCATTCAACATTTTTCGGCTCTGGCTTTTGTATACTTGCTGTAAAAAAACAGCATGCTTATGTTTTTCCTCTTGTATCAAGAGTACGCTGTGGTATCACTGTTAAATTAAGAAATCAGCAAAACTGCGTAGTGGTATTACTGTGAGATTTGAGTCACGTGACCCTTCAGAAAGGCCCTCCGACATGAACACAGAAGCAGACGATAATTATACAGAATAATCGTAGAATATTTTTACAATCAGATAAAAAATGCATGGATCATGGTAAACATAGCAATAAAAGCAAGTATAACATTATATCAGTTAATTATTATAATTAATTTAATTCAATGCTTGATTCAGGTAGAAATAATTTAATGTCTAAACTTAATAATAATAATAAATAAATAATTTCTAAAAAACATCGGAATTTGTTTCAGCAGTAATGTAAACATAAAATTTAGGGAAACAAAACATGTATTAATTTCCTTTTAAAAGTCAACAAAAAAATGACTAATGTCTAAATCAAATGGATTTTGCTGTTTTTCTTCCTTTCTCCGTTATACAAGTTTAGTGATTTATTATTATTGATATAACAACCGTTATATTTCTCTCAATAAATTAATATCCGTATTAAATGAAATGCGAAACTGTTCTTACAAGGAACATACATGTAGGAGTTAGAAGTGATCATAGTCATTATAAATGTACAGGTTTAAACATTGATTTGCGTCATTTACGAAGATGACTTTGTCTTATCTATACTTATATACGTTTTGTGACCTTTAGCAATATGAACAGTTTGTACAAACAAATTTAAAAGCAAATTTATATATATGCTTCGGATTTGAAACTTTACGAACAAAAAGGAGAAAAAAATCAAAATTAAAAAAAAAAAAAAAAAAAAACAACGCGAGATGTCGTCAATATTATACACTAATACTCATAAGGATATTTCGTGTTTTATGACTAACAAAGAAGATACGTATATTATCATATGTACGTTCACATTAAAAATGCATAATTTGCATAATTGGAGCAGCAATAAGGGAAAATGTCAGTATTATAAATTTCCTTGTCTTTACTATCTCTCAGTTATTAAAAAAAAGCTATTTTGTGTTTTATATATTACACTACTGCTGGTAGGTGCAGATTGTCGGAGGTCATGGCGGATAGCAACGGGCAACTGATAAGCCCCGCCTAATCTGGACGCTGATTGGTCAGTCGGATATAGTACGGCGTATTTGACTGGAAGGCCGCGTCATGTTAAGTTAACATAAGTTAAATAAGTTAGACATTTCATGATTGAATTGAACTATAACCAGTTACTTAAATGTACTTTGGAAGCGTTCTCGAATCCTAAAGTATGCAGCGGTATTTCCGGTATAAACATAACACGTACTCAACATAACACAACCCATTTCAAAGGCGAATGAAGTTGCATTTGAAGGCCATTTAACGCTAGTTAAGCTCCTTTTAACTGTTGAAATGTAAGCTATAACATTCTTTTAAACCCAACCGCCATCTATCACCTGATCGCTATAAAGTTATCATGGAAACCATAGTGACTGCAAATATATCAACATAACATCCATTACCAAATAGCTCTACAGTTGTCATGGAAATCACTGCAATAGAAAATAAACCAACCGGACAATTATCACAAGGCTATCAAGGTTACATTGGTTTCACAGTGACCCCTCTTATAGAAGCTGCATGGGAAAGTAGCATGACTTAATACAACATGCATCGATACATATCTGTTGATAAAGCAATGATCAAATGTCACGGTCACCATTCAAGAATCTTTGGTGATCCTTACAAGCCCGCAATAGGAATTAAAATTTTCGTGTGTCATGGGGTATCTCAGAAATTACCAGGTGTACATAAGTCGAAATATAGTAGTACGGTTGACTCAAACAGTTGTAGAGAACTGAAGAGAAAAACTCACAGGACGAAATAATGTTGTATTTGCCAACAAGTTTAAAACATCAGTTCCCCTGGCGCTTCGAAAAAATCTACACATTCGTGTCGCGCATTTTACACCGGAAAGAAATATTGGTCAATCGTAAAATCAGTCCACGAAAAGAGACTGCAAAGTGGGGATGTTCAGCAGATGGGAACAAATGGCACGAAATACCTCGGAAGGGAAGCTTATATACACTGCATGAGAATCAGCTAAACATGTGTGCAACCCGATTACATGTTTTAATCCTATTATTAATAGCCGACAGAACAAGATTTTGAGGGAAAAAATAAATACAAAAGGAAAGTGGGAAAAAGCATGCATCAAATTCCGCATGTTAATTTTAAATAAAAAAGTACATGGGTGTTGTAGACAGTCATGTCCATCTCAAAATCAATTACAGTGTACAAACACAAAGCTGTTGGTTTGTGGACCTATTTTGTTTGGTTTGCCGTGGACATCTCGCTTGTGATTCATCATGTATAAAGCGTCAACCCTCGGGCGACCCATGAACTGTTTTTAGATGGTAATACCATTTTTTACAGTAAATTAAAACATGCTGTGGAATGTTAAATCGTAACATAATTACGTTAAATAATATATTGATCCTTGCATGTACTACCAAAATGAAACATGATCAACATCTTATAAAATCAATCAGCTGTTTACTGTTTTATGTTTCTGTTTTTAGGTTGCATAACAACTTATCGGCGGGAATAGCACACGTATAAGGTAATTCAAACAATCAAGCGCCATTTCTGAACTTAACCTCTTTGGCAATATGCAATGCAGAGTCAGCTTGCACAAGTATAATTATAATGTTAGTAAAATAAAACTCAAATAAAATTGTTATTTTATTTAAGGGAATGTTTTATTCCGTATCATGGCATTACCTCTAGAAATGGCCGAATGGAGGTCAAGTCCACCAAGACTATGGCTCCAGAAACACCGAGGAACGAAAAACAACAACTCAAGTATGTTTTTTAAAGGATCAAACATTTTGTGCTTAAAATGAGGACATATTTTACGAAAGTACGCATATAATGCAATTGACGCTAACAACGTGTCTTTATAACAAATATTCATCAATATGTGATTTCTTTTTACAGACCGATGATATTGCATCGTATCAGAAACTCTACTAGACTCTGTTGCCGTCTCGTTAATCGCATGCTGTGATTATAGTGGTGTTGTTTCCCGTGACATATCTTGTGATATTTTTTGCAAGATAAAAGTTACAATCAAATACTTTGATTTATGTTCTGGTCTATGTTTTTCTTTATATAATTACGTACATGTGTTCTTTGTTGATATAGAGGATATTATTATCATTATTGATTATCGCCATGTTTAATTGTATGCCTATGTATTCGCCAAGTTCCTATGATGTAAATAAATGAATGAAATTCAATCCATGACCTATATATTTTATAATCTTGATGTATGAATAAATTGTGAATTCGTATTAGGATTTTAGTCCTTTAAGTATACATTTATATGGGAAATGAATGAGCATGTGTGTAAAATATCATGATAGAGGATTGTTATCTTAATTCCTTACTGATTTGTTTGATATAAAACACATTGTATTGAGTCACTTTATGTATGTGTAAATAATAAAAGAAACAAAAATATGTATAATATAATGACAACTACAGGGACAAGCCCATTAGCTGAACATTTAAAAATGAACTAGAGACACAAACATATTAACACCACTTCTTAAATCATAAGTTTCACTTTTTGTTTTATTACTGAATTTTACATGAAATGACACGTGCCTGGAAAACTGTGATTATGTGATGTCTGCATTTAAATTAAGCACGGCTAAAATAGCGTATTTATACACACATGGTTCAGTCACACATGGCATTCCAGAGAGTGTTTATGTGGATTTCTTCAATTTACTTCGATTCAAGCACACATATGCATAAATTGATTGAAATAAAAAACTTTTCGCAACGTTGCCTTACAAACATCTTTTTAAGCATTGTACTTTTGACATATTTTGGAAAACCTTTTTCTACTACTGTTATACAACATTGCTGTTTTATAAATATCAAATACTAGCCGTAGCGTATTTTATGACGAAAACAACATACATTAATATAGAGTTACTACAAAAGTTAAAAATGCCATAGTGTATCTATGCACACACACGTGGTATAATTTCAAGATTGATAATAACATTAAACGTCTACGGCAATTTTGAAATACATATAGATGAAATGTCTGTACTAGAACTACCAGAGTGTATTAATGAATATTATCATCCTTTATGTATTTAACAAATTGTTAAAAGAAGCAATTCCTATCTACAAAACTCGCCTGTAGGAATTTTTTTTTTAAAGTAGCCAATACCGAAGATGAAAAATACCACAATCTACATATCACAGGATTACCATTGCGCTTTTTTGCATGTGCGTTTAACTACTGATGATGGTCTTTAATTTTGCCTCGACACTAAAAGAGGACAAGCAGAATAGATTCGACCACCTATGCAATTGCTTCCACACGATAACGGCTAAAACCGCTGTGACAAAACATACACCTTTATGAAGAAATTGGTTAGGAAAGCGTAGAACCTAAGTTTTAAATCTAACCTCTTCACATACACGACGGAAACACCCATTGGTGCGGCTTGTATGGACTACAGATAGACCGAAAACACTGTGCACATTCGTCATACATATATGTGTATCCTTCAGCGTTTGTTTGGTGCACTAAATCGATAAACGTTTTTATATTTAGAGCAGGGTTTAGCGAATTCATTTCTCACAAAGGCGACCCGTTTTCGGTTCCCCGTCTTGACGTGTGTGCGTTTGGTTGGTGGTACTCTCAGCCTAGTTGTTGACCTATCTATAAACAAATATCGGAATTTCCAGGCTCTAATTCCTAGGAAACGGCTAATGTACTTCGAGCATCTGGATATTCGAGCCAAGCAGGATTTTCTTTTATAAGTTCAATAAAGTAATGTTTACCGTGTTTCTTATATCCCATCATTATCTCCACTAGGGGAGAGTAATAAAAGGACATACTTCCCGTACCCTTCAGTATTAATCCTCTTTACACATCGAACTGTTCGCAAAATGACACATTTTATACTATGACAATACCACTTTTTCTGATTTATTTACACACAAAAAATATTAAAATATAAGCAAATCTATACGAAACAATAGCAAGTAAAAGAGCAATGAACATGTAGATTGCAAATTTAAGTGAATAAAACTAGTTAGCAGCCCGTTTTACATTTAAAAATATAAACACAGCACCAAGCTGAAAGGTTTTTGGCATAGAGATTTTTAATGACACAAATTTGACATTTGGAACTCATGCCAATTAAAGACAGCTTGCAATGGCAGGTTTGCAAAATCTGTTAAGCTGGTTGCATTTTATAATAACTATGACACCTTATCACTTCTTGTGCATTTGTAATAAGTATAAAGCTATACGCAAGCGATATATAATGTTTAAAGACCTTACATGATATCTTTTTTAGAATCGATGAACACACGTAATGAGAAACTTTTAAAGAAATTAGTGGCTTTCATTAATTGTGCGCTCAAAACACGAACTAATTTGTTTATTCAATGATGTGTTGTTGTTTTGTTGTTGTTGTTGTTGTTTTGTATTATGTATGTTTCATAAAAATTAGACTTAAAACTATACTTTATGTTTGTAAATTAATTTGTTATTATTGATACAAGTATAAAATTTGCTTTGATAATATGAGTTTATGTTTGTTTGCCTTAGGAATAGTATATATTTGATATTTTGTAATGTATTATAGATGTAATACTAAATGGTATATTTTTACATTTGTTCATGTGTATAATCATGTTGATGGACGAGGATTTGTTCGTTAAATTCCAAATAAACTATTCCATTATATTCTATTCACCAATCAATTTACTATGACCAAGTAGTAAAAAAGTAAATCAACCCTTTACATCCACACTGACTATATACCACGTGCAAAATTACGTCATATATGCTATGTCAGAAGGCAATATTTTGCTTAAAATAAAGACTTAAATCAAAGATAACTTTTCGCTTCGTACACCATTTTAAATGAAATAAAGGCCAGTCTATGCCGCATAAAGAGCCCCACCTTTGTTTTATAACCGGAGTTTGATGAGGTGATTAGTTTCATCAAACACTTCGAAAAACCTGTTTCCAAAACAATGTTTTGACAGTGCTCCGTCAGACGGCCGTATCGTGAAAAGTTTTGTCGAAGTGTTATAAGAAACTAAACTCTCAATAAAAATTTGGTAAAAGACCGAAGACGGGGCTCTGTTAGCGGCATAGACTGCGCTATCTTTCATTTAAAGTGGTAAAGACAATGAAAAGTTATCATTGTTTAAAGTCTTCAATCGAAGCAAAGTATTGCCTTCCGACGTAGCATTTATGACGCAATTTATCACGTGGTATACACACACTGCTCCAGCTAGAGCAAAGAAGAAATCAGGTCAAGCAAGCTCGAGCCAACCATGTATGATGTAATCCGATTATAAATATTGAAAGCGTGAATTTGCCTTAATTTTGAACAATGTCTCCGATTCTGGTTTTCTATCATAAGGTCATAATTAATATACAAAAATACACCATTTTTAACACTTCATCCAATAAAACAAACTTTCTGACAAATTCCGTCATAATAATAATATGGCAGTCTAAAATATATTTAAAACATAAAAATAGCGAACATTGTTCCGATGTGCTTCTTTTTTAAATCTACTCTAAAATAGTTTCACTCCTCTTATTCCACCTTTTATATGGCAAAATATACAGCCTTAATACCAATGGCTTCAAAACACATGAAAAAAGTTTATTAGTATTTGATATTTTTATCAACACTCGCTAGTTAAGTGAATATGATATTCACTAGTGGCCCCTTGTTTTCATAGTCAAACAATCATGGCTGTCCGTGATTATATAACTGTGAGTTAATTTGATTATTTGGCGGAAAAGATTCACACATTTTACGTATATTAGGTTATTATGGCTGTCCCCCGTCGAACTCGTCGAATTTCGTTGAGCTCATACATTTTTTTATTATTAGTTCTGTTTAACAGGTATATACCCACTTCTTCGTTGGTGAAAACCTCCACTGATAATTCTTTTAATACACATGTAAAGTACACAAAATATCGCCACAACAACAACAACAACAGATAAAACAATAAGAATTGCTACCACCGCATGTGGCAGCGACGCATGACTGTTTTGGCTAGATACCTCCCCTCCTGAAAATAGAAATATATATATATATACATAGAGAGAGAGAGAGAGAGAGAGAGAGAGAGAGAGAGAGAGAGAGAGAGAGAGAGATATATCCTACTGATATTCAGTATATGTTGGTGTAACAAAGTCACCATAACCTAATAATAAATAGAGGATATTTGTTTCTTTCAGTGTAAGATCGTATTTTATTTCACGAGTGTCATAGAAAAACATATTTTCACGAGTGGTAAAGCCACTAGTGAAAATATAGTTCTTTTATGATCACGAGTGGAATAAAATACGATCTTAAAATAAAATTAACAAGTTTTCTGTTTCTTTTACGCGTATTTTCCGAGTTTTATAGAATTTTGATTTATTTTCTTAAAGCTGCACTCTCACAGATATACCCTTTTTACAACTTTTTTATTTCTTGTCTTGGAAAGAGCAAATATTTGCGTAAATATCTGCAAACCAATAATATAAGAATGTTGACAAAAAATCAGATCGTAGGTTTTCATATTTCCGTTCGTAAAATAATGTCTTATGGCTTAAACCGTTACTAATGGTTTAAGAAAAATGCATAAAACATCAATTTTTTTGTCAGCAGTCTTATATAACTGGTTATCATGGATTTTCGTAAAAAAATCGCTCGTTCCAAGACAAAAAATAAAAAAGCTGTCAAAACGTTCAATCTGTGAGAGTGCAGCTTTAATAACGCCCTTTTTTAAAAGTGTGTTATAAACGCCGCTACCCTCGGAGCGCCCTTCATGCAAAATTATAGCTGTCAATTTTCTACTTCCGGTTTGTTGTTGTGATATTCTGTTTTATAGTTTATTATTCGCTCGTTTTTTGGTGCAAAGATTTTATTAACAGTTATCAATGAAGTTTCATAAGTGCATCCATGTTCCAAAAATAACGAAAACAATCTTATTTTAAGCATGGTAAAAATAGATAACCAAATAACTACGTCATGTGTTGGCAAATCTATTGCGTATAATCATTGGATATAAAACATTTTTATTAGATTAAGATTGTGTTTCATGATACATGGATATTCAGCCATCTTACTGTTAGAGACTAGTCTGTTTTGCTTATAGACAGGTCGATGTCCAGGTAATGATGAGGACCACGCTAGTTTGATGACAAATTTTTAGGCGCGGGTGGGGTAGAACAAATCAAATCAATATGTTCAAGCAGATCGATAAATGTTGATTTTTTAGTCAAGACATTTTACAGTCGCCAAATTATTAAAGATTATAAGGCGAAAATTGAATTCATGTGCGAACGTTCTACGGGCCGCAAAATAATAATCGCAAATCGGCCCGTGCCGCAAAACTGATAATCGCTGAGTCATGCAAATAACCGCGAAATCCTTGTACAAATGTGTTACTATATATAGTAACATATGTTTTAATCCATGTTATGATATGATTAAAATAATGCGTTCAAAAAAAGTTTAATATGCTTATAATTAGTTGTGCCTCCCATTCAGAAAGTCCTGGACCCGCCACTGTAAAGTGCGTTCGATACCTGTATCATCTTTATATATATGTTTTCATTTATAACGGTAAATTTTAATATTAAAATGTCCTATCTAATCAATAAGCTTACTTACTTTTAACACTTGCACAGGCCCACGAAGCGTTCGAATGTAGCAAATGGTTGTTAAGCATTGCTTTATTCAAACCTCCCGTGTTTGAATTGATCATAAATGTGGTTTCCATCTCAAACAGCCGTCTGACTATTACAGTGCAAGATCCTTTCTCATCGATATGCGCCTCATAGTCATCAGCATTCACTTTCGGATAAAGAAAGGCATCACTAAATTTTGGCTCACAATTTGCAATGAGTTCTTTCTCCACACACAAGTCGGTACTTTGACCATCAGTTGTTGTCCACGTAAAGGTTATAGGTAGATCTGGTGTATATTCTTGTAAACAAATTGAAACCTGTTCATCTGCATCGGTTATTTTCTGAGAGCCTGTTGAGGGTGAAGAGAAAACGACCGTTGATATAAATATAGACGGGTTACTTTTGATAATAGTATTCCGTCTATTAGATTCTATGGATCGTCGTTACATTTGGTTTGAATCCTTACTCAAAGATCGTATTCAGAAATACACATACATACATAAACACAATCTTAGTTTTATATTAAACAAAATATTTGTAAACAATGGTCAAACTTTGAAGGTCAAAGCTTGTTCACTCAGCATTATAACATACACAAAGGGAATTGCATATGTATTTTTTACTTATAAACCTTCCGATATCGATACAGGTGTGTGGTATGAAATATTGGGTGTGTTTTCTACTTTCACTGATCTGAGGAACGATTTTGGCATTTCCATCGAGCTTTTATAAAAGAGAAACGCGCAAAATGCCGTAAATTGCATGATGCATTGGTATGACGTCACGTTGGTTTACATTGTTCATATTTTCGGTTAACCCAGACTACTTAGAAAAGACATACCAACTATTTTTTTTTTAAATATTTTGTATTTCGAAATATGAGAGAGAGAGAAAATGCAATCATTAATTGAAATTGATTACTTTACAGTTTTCAGTGCAAACTTAAACATATTCAACAGCTTATATACAGCTTATATAATTATGTTTACCAACATACGTACTTTACGAAAGATTTGATCATAGAGCTGAACTTACATTTCGATAACCATTCTTAAGCAGGGCAAATCAACAAAACAAAATATATACAACTACATACAGTTCCTCATATATTTTTTCATTATGAGGGTCAGTAGTAATGCATCAGAACTGATTTTTTTTATTATGTATAATCCCAATTTATTTTAGCAGTAGCAGGGTTTCAATAGCATGGTCAGTTCACTAGCTCTATTCATCTACGTAATGGTACTTTCGTCTTGTCAGGTGGAAATGAGAGCTAACTTGCAATTCAAACAATAAAACTTGAGGCCAGTTTTGTACAGTCCAGTATTTTTATATGAAGTTTACAACTCTAAAGGATGCAAGTTCATCTCCGTTTACGACAATATTTTGGCATAATACATTTTTTAAACAATAAGCAGCCGATAAAATAACCTTGTATAATAATATTATACTTTAAAAGGTTTTGTTTGTATGTGCGAGTGTATTGTTACGTAAAAGTTATATATTTAATGATATTTTGTTGTATTTGAAATTTGCTTTTTCTATTTGAGTTTGCGTTGAGAACTCAGACCAATGTTGATGTGGTTACCAACCTTATTTTGAATATAAAGTATAAATGCAAAACGCAATTCTATATTTCCTAATATACCAACGGTTACCAATATATCATGATTTTGTGACCAACTAAATATATATTAGATCAAACATTATGGCAATGTTATACGCATTTATGGAATATATGTGCGAGGTAATTATATACTTATCAAAAGCTTTTACATTATTTGAAATTACAAACCTGCATATGATTGTGTGTTCGTCAACAAAACAACAGCTATGAAACAAGCCTGCAAAATAAAATTTTCGGACACTATTTATATCAATAACTACTAAACCAGGTCCAGAAGTCGAAAACATCAGACACGTTCAATGGCACAGGACTAAAGTCATACACAAACAAAAACAACATCAAAAACTTATCAACAAAGAACTCATAAAATACTGACTGAAAATTAGAGGTAAACAATTTAAAACAATTAATATTTGACTTCGTGAAAAAATGATCCTGAGATGAAATAATAAACAGTACTTGCGAATAAATGAGAAACTTAAGTTACGTGAATAAATAAAGATATGAATAATGTAGTTCGCTGACATGGGCATAAAGTTACAAAACATAATATTTATACAAATGCCCATGTTCTTAGTCCTGAAAAAGAGAGAGATTCAAACGCATAAGTATACCGGTGACGTAGAGACAAACATATTGAGCAAGTTTCATGGATTTCTGGAAGAAATTTATAAGTTTATAGTTTTTGCTTTACTTCACTCCTCATTTTTTTCCAGTTGATGCTTGTCTGATTAAGCTTATTATTTATATATATATTCTGCTACATTTAATAAGTGTTGAGACAAGTTTGAGGCTGATTATTTATCACCACGTTTTAACTCAATGGACACCTGTAACGCTCAACGTTTCAGGGCGGTATGCCAAACACTTATTTACGAATATGTTTTATGCATGTGTGCATGGTTTGTGATATTGCATTACATTTGACAAGGTTTGTTAAAAATGTTCTAGAAATGTTTTCTTTATAAAGAACTTTTAGACTAAACAACATTCTCATAGAACTTCAGCAAAAGGTTTCTGAAGATGTTCGTATAAAGTTCTGGACCATATTGAATTTCATTTTGCTGACTTCATTTTAAGTCGTTTTATATTAATGTTATATGAGTTAAATTAACAACCAATAACCTTGTCATTCATATTTGATAATTCTGTAGCTATGGCCTATAAGAGCTCAATTTGTCTAAGAAAACGTTTCTCAGTCTTGTCGGACATTATTATGTGTTTGAAATTAAAATGCTTTGATCCGATATAGAGTGGACGAGATTAGTTACGAAGAGAGTGCACTTTCGCATGTTTAATCACTGTCTGAATTCAATTTAAGGAAACTTGTACTTCGGTATTAATGATTGGCAGTTTAAGTTACCATTGACGGAATAAGAAATCCAAGAGCGAGCAAATCAGTCTAAATAAACAATTTAGACATAGTTTCATGTTATGAAACATATTAAGCTTGTTCCACTATTTTAAAAAATGGCCTAATGAGCACTAGACCTTTCTCTTGTAGAGTATTTTTAAATGAAAGCTCGATTATTTTACTTGCAATTATAGTTGAACAGAGCTGTCATTATGACACAATAAAAGAGCTCTTTTAAGGGTTATGCAACTTGGTCCCTTAGGCTTATATACAGACATTTTTAAAATGTAGGAAGGGAATTGGCCAACCCCATGTTTAATACAATCAGATTTTATACAAATACAACTGAACTAAAGTCAACTTTTGAGTGATTCACTTTAAAGAGAAAGCATCACACGCAGGTTTTTTCACGTTAATGTCAAAACAAGTCATGTACAGATGGCAATGCAATTGCCCATGTCACCGAACCAAAGTCTTATCCTGTTTACCGTATTTTTAAACCTTCCTGCTTCGGTTGTTCAGTGCCAGTTAAGAGCTATATTTTCCAACCAAGGGTTTGAGGTTAAGCTAAACCCGTGCAGGTCCAAGTCCGTTATCATAAAATGAGGTTCTAATGAGAACAAATGGCCTTCACCTAATATCCACGTAGTTAATTCTTACATATTTAATTGACTAAATCCAAGTTCTAGAACTTTTCTATCAATGGTGGAACTTTTATATAGAATTAAATTGTCTTAAAAACTTAAATGTTACCCAAATGCAAATGGTCAGAGAACATTGCCCTTATACACCATAATAAGAATGTTCCAGAACATATACAAGACAAAAAACATTTTGTCTCAGATTCTTGTTGATTATGAAACTCCTATACATGAAATAAAATAAAAGAACACATTCTAAACCAATCCAGATAAAAACTAATTCAAAAACTTCATAGGGGAAATAACAGAATGCTTTAAAAAATTTAGATTACCTAACAATGGAATTAGAGTATTTATTAATGAACATCTGAATTCAAGATAAATAAAAAAGATGATTATAATATTCTGGACAAAATGTCCTCTGTCCTCGGTCTCACCCCCGGGCAAATGATTCGTTGGAAAGCAGTGCTTAAGCTCAAGCTTTTAATTTGAAAACCAAGTAATAGATTGATAGACTTGAAAATATATAATATGAAAAATAACTGGCCTTTAGTTGATTTACTTTTACTCGTAGGGATTTATCCGTACATGTGAAGTTCCAATGCTCACCGGGCTTTTATATTTACCTTGAAAATCATTTTTGCATCTGCACACACAATTATATACCTGGTTCCTGAAACAGAAGGTTTTGATAAACACTAATAAAAGAAGAAACGACGTAAGAGTAATTTAATCTAAACACGAAATTACGATTAGAATTCTGATGAATGTTTGTGATTTTTTTGCCAATTGTTTAATTGTTTAGATTAACATTACAAGTTGTATGGGTAACCTGTATGTGACTTGTTCCAAAGTTTAAACTAAAAAACAATGCATTAAACATGATAGCAATAAAAAAGGCATACATTTAAATATCAAAGATAATATACTTTATTGATGACCAGTATGACGTCTAGTTCGGTGTTCAAACTTGATTACGTGATTACACATCAAATGATATATGGCTACATATAGAGTTGGGTATGCCTTAACTGATTGTTTACAGGCATTTGGTATACTTAAACAGTAATAGACGGTATGTTATTATGTGTAAAACACCGCTTTTCTGTAATTGCAGATATTGTTTTTCTGCATTTTCTGCATCATGTATTTATCTGACAATAACGACATTAGCAGTTATCATTAATCTTTCGATTGATTTTTAGTGATTTTAATCCATTTCTTTTGTTGCGCAATTTGTCCGAGAAGCAATTATTTTTGCATATAGTGATGTTCTGAATGTCTATGAACACACGTCGCTTGTGTTTATTGTTAAAATGACCAGTTATGTTAAATATATAGATATTTAGGACCAGAACAAATATGACAAATTTATGCCTCTCGGTTTGACTTAATGTCATTTTCTTATGTTAAAAACTAAGCCGTTTTAATAACTGGAAGAACTCAACCTAAAAGAAAAGACGCCCAGTTCTCAAACTATTACGTTCCGGCAGTAATAATTCAAACCCATTGAGACAGCGCCTTAGTTCTAGTTTATAAGAAAAGGGAAGCAAGCGGAGTTTTCTTTAAACAATTTCGAATTATTAATTAGCAAAAGGTAGGGAATGTTAAATCCTCTGGTGCATTGTTATCAACCAGTATTGAAAACATTGTAAAGATGTACACAGTATTGTTTAATCAAATGATTTACTGTCACCTGGGAACAATACGTGAAGAAATGACAAGTGATATTCGCACAACACTTCATAATCAAGAAAGAATTGAGAGGGAAAATTTGCAGCTTATACATTGTCTCATTGTGGTTCATTGCTTGATACACTGTCTATTGTCAGTGTGAATAGGTTATAATAATTGAACATTATTTAATTCTCCTGCCTGAAAGCCTTTGCAATTGGAACGATATAAACAGACGAAAATGTTTTCTGTCATTAAAGAGCAACTATTCTTTTTGCTCCAACGTATATCGACTATCTTAAGGGTAGGTAGGTTGGGAGGTTCAAAAACTAAAACGTTTAAAAAGTTCATGTTTTATTTAGTTTTGAGGAACAATCTTTTTTTGGAGTATAACATTTAAGGATTAAAATTCGACATGTGGCATTTTATTGGGGTATGGTATGCAATGGGGCTGTTCAAAAAGACTGTTCCGAAGGACTCCACCAACATTTTGAACTGCGCCATTGCATACCATACCCCAATAAAATGTAACATGTCGAATTTTAATACTTATATTTACATTCATTTAAATCTACATTTCTGTTAAAATAAATTGATTATTCAAGAACATTTTCTCTTTTCTTTCTCTCGTTGTTCTCAACGGTGGGTAAATTAGAACAGCTATCGTAACCTAATTTTATACGACAATGAATGCACAGATAAAATAGTTCCTTATTTATATCTTTTCAAGGTCAAGAATATTATGAATACGTATTATTGCATACAATGTGTGTTTTCGGTCCGTTATCGTGGTGTATTAAAACGCAAAAACCCGGGCGTTATCGGTAGAAAACGTGCATTATTCAGTAAATTCACGTGCCGTTAATGCCCGGATTTTTGTTTTACATATGCGCTTTTAAGGCCCGCATCATAACAATGAAGGCTGAGCGACCTGGTTTCTGACCGAAAGTTGGTCAACGATGCAAACTTTTGCACAAAAATATATTTTAGAATATAAATTGTACCTGCATACAAATACCAAAACAGGAAATAAACCACAAAAGTCATATAACTAAAAAAAATTCTGCTGAGTTGTATTTTTCTGGCAAGCTGATGTGTTTACCAAATAGGTTTTTTTTGCAATTGTTTTGGCTATTAAAAGCAGTAAACTATGTCTAAAACGACTAACTCCTCCGAACATTTAGTTATTTCTGTCGATTTTATTCAGAACATACTACTTATATGGACATGATTCCACTATGTCGTATGCAATGAACAAAGATATTTCAAATATTTTTTCTCTGATGCTGAAGATGCTGTACATTTTATCAAGAACATGTTTACAAAATGTTCAGGCTTAAATTAGTTATCAAAACAAATAATTGTTAAAGTAGGACTGAATAGGTAATTAATTGATTACCCAATAGGTATGTGTGTAAATAATCCCAGTAATCCAGTCACTTTTCGAAAAAACAACACTTTCAAAACGAATGTACACTGCAAAAAATGGCGTCGAAACAAAATGCAGCTGCGGAGTTATGTTGCGGCCCGAATCGAGCTTAATGTAAAACTTTTTCAATGACATCACTCATGACGTCATACAAGCACCCGTTATAGAGGTTATTTTGAACTAAGTGTTTTTGCATTTTCGTGACATTTAACAGCATTTTAAAGCACATTTACGTTTCTTCAACTGTTCCATCCATCATGAAATAATCTACATTAAAATCAATCAAATTATCGTTGCTTATTTTGTTTTAACTGCTTTATTGCAGATTACAGTTTTGCATGTTGCCAATAATTGTACTACGATTTCATTAAAAAAATAGTTCCGTAGTAAATATGCCCCGCCCCTTGGTATAATTGCGCCCAAAGACATGACAGAAGTATCGAACAAATGCACGCGATATCGATGGGAAATGCCATTGCACTTAATACAGAAATAAAGTGCAATTGATAAACAACAACCATCGTTAAGGAATGAAGTGTGAATGTAAATATATATTCTTGGTGACTTGTTTAAGGGTAGTAAGAGGTTAAACCAATTTTACAAAAGAAGATTTTTATCAGATTTTGGACCAAAAAGCATTCACATTATTTCGGAAAAGTCTGTCGACATTATTATTTTGTTTTATGTAAAAATGCCCCAGATTACCTATTCAACAATTTCGTGAGAGTACTTATTGATATCTTCTCAAATAAGAAAGTTATTCCGAATTACAAAAATGCATATATCTTTTTTAAAATGGCTGCAATCAACTCAAAGCCAAAGACTGTTGATTGGGCAGTTCCGATAAATTTGTCTCATAAACATATTAATTTAGTATTAAGACAATTACAGGAAAAGGTAAATGCTCTTTGATTCGAAATCTCATAAATTATTATTTCTTCAATATTGCTCAACTCCTAATGACAGCTTTTCATCTTGCAACGGATATATGTATCAAGTATTGGACCTCAAAACTAGAAAGAAATTGATTTTTTAAACAATATTGGTCCTTCAGTCGACTTTTGCATCGCTGCAGACCCTTAAAGAAATTATGATAAAATATGGGGTACGATTCCTTTCCGAGCGACAAAGTACACAAAGATAACGCTCGTGCAGGTGATTTATGTCCACTAATATCCGATCGGGTCTCGATTGTTTTATTTTTTCCACGACATGACGGACTACATTATCAATAACCATCAACTACTACGAGGGACGCGATGGAGATGTTTTTTGAAGAGGCAGACCTAAAATTTTCTAGTTTATTGATTCATCGTGTAATCTTTCCATCCAGTCTCTTGATTATACCGAGTAGGATAACTTATTTTATTGATACTATAAGTTATTTGAACACACAGCGAAAGTCATTATAAACTTGTAATCTTTTGATGGAATATTTTAAAGAAATAGTTTCTTTTATACTAAATGGTAAATTGTTTTGTGAACGTAATCTTTAAATTTTATTTCTGTGTTTTGTTTGTCAATATCGAATTCCAAACATAGCGGACTTAATACAAGTACAATACTGATGTTCTTTAAGATTATCGGCATGATCTATTCGACCTATACAATGATAGATTCATACCTACATTGGTTTAACATTTAAACTTCCTGTTCTATCTTAGAAGGCATTGAATAAGTTGTAATTAAATGCGTAAATGTTAAATACATTTATTTTGAATATCCAACCGATGGTTCTTTGCCTAAAATTACATGTACGTATAAAAATGTCAGCACGTTAAATAATTCAAATAATTACATATTCAATGTCAACACAGTAGATTTTTGAATTGTTTAAATTGAAAATAAAGATTTGTATTTACAATTGTTCTCCGTTCCATTGTCATGGCTCAGTTAAATTCATACCATCGTTACTGTTCACAGTTGACATTTAAGTTGGATTGATTGGAAAATAAAGAATATTGCTTACGTTTTAAACAATTATTCTCCTTCATATTGTAATGACGCAGTTAATTGATACCATTGTTTCAGTTATTTAGCAATTGCATTAGACAGATCGGCTTTTCACATACGATCTTGTTCGCATCTCCTACACAGTGACCTCCCCTTACAATTATCAAAGAATTCTTTGACCAATATGTTGGCTTCTATTATGCAAACTCAATTAAATAAGATGATGAGCGAACAAAGTCAAAATGCAAAATACTGACATATGATTCAGTTCAAAATGATCATTTGCAAAACACCAAAATCCAAACAGTACACGTTTATTCTAAATTCAAGTCGCTTTTAAACTAAACATCAATTTCAACAGTGTGTAGAATAACATAAGCGCTTGGGCTGCAATACTGCATTTGTTATTCGTGTTTCTGGACAACACAATGTATCAGTCAATTCCAAAAAGGAACCAAAGTGAGCTGATAATAAAACGAACGTACTCTTATCTGCTTGATGCAAATTACTTGCCCCGACGATGTTACACTCATTAAAGTTTGCGTATTCGGTGTAAAACGTGAGCTTATATTTAGGACAAAACAATGAAAGTATGTGTTGATAAAAGGTTTTAAAACAGACATCAGTAACCTGCAGAAATGACAAAGGCATACTATTTTTAAAACGGTAAACTGTAAGGGTGTTTTGTTGTAACAGCCAAACATTGTCAATATCCTTGTAGTTCCATTCTGTAGTCTTTTAACCTAGTGTGCGCATCGGGTATGATCAGTCGGTTTATTTGTTTTGCTTTAAAATTCGGGTCATTACGTTAAAGTCAACGTCATGGTGACACCTTTACTAGAATAACGGTGATGAGCGCTCCCGACAGGCGACATTTCCGATTCCCAGAATTCTAGTTTAAGTTAAATACATGTATATAGCAAGCATAAATGACGTGTACTTCATTTCATACATCTTTGAGTGTTTTAAGAGCTTTCAAAACTTTAAAAAGACGATTTTATTCGAATTAAGTATCAAATATAGGAGTGCTTCAATATTGAAAATAATTTAGTTGACAAATTGCTCATCCAAAATCCAAACATCAATGTACTGTGCCTTTGGAGTGATTCTGATGTTTTAATAAAAGCATCTGAAGTTCGGTGACTTTGATCATCAAAAACCTGAATATTTTTTTTTTATTTAATTGTCTAGTATATATTCTTTTTTACACACATATACTCACATATTGAGGAAATACTTTTCAGTTTACGTTTAGAATTTGCCCATGATTTCAAGTTTTGGTAAATCCTTTGCAAAAGTTAAACAATATATAAAATGTTTTGGTAACTTAATGAATCGACATTTTAACACTCAAAACTATAGATTGTATTGTACACTTAAATGCACGTGAGTGTTGAAACAAACTTCTTTACAATCTTTTTATAAAAGTAGACATGTAGGAAATCACACAGTTACAGGTGTCGTCGCTGTGCCACATTCCTATGGCCACGCCCACTCCATATTGATTACACAAAAGGCAAATGTAAGGTATCAAAACACCTGCATATTGGCCCTGCCCATATTTTTGAAACTTATTAAGGTTAAAAGGCTTAAGTATCTTATTTTCATTAGCCAAAATGCATATTTTAATTTGTTTTTGATAAATGAAAAATGGTTTATTGCAATTATCATAAAGATACTTCTTATTTATAGTCTAAAACTATTAAAGAAATAAATATAAAGTAAATTATGGAAAAACAAGAATAGTGAGCTTAGTTTAATCCTATTGTAAAAGAAGTTTAATGAAACTGGTACCGGGAGTCCAACGTCATCCCACAAAGTCGAGCAGACGATTTACAAAACTTGTTTATTTCTTCACATATATGTCGACATAAGCATGTCACAACTATTTCAAACCGGACAAACTTCATGGCGTATGCGGGAGAGGAACCCAACTTCTTTAAACGAACTATTTGTGATGCATGGACCCAACATATCTTAAACACAACAATATTTTGGCACATACTTAACGTAAACATACCTTACCTTTGTAAATTAACGCAATTTTGCTTGCTATTTGATTTTCGAAAGGTTGACAATTAATGTGTATATACTTGATTTGATCTAAATTGTTGTTGTTGTTCTTTTGGTTTATAAAGAAAAAAAACATCACGATGTCTTTAAATGATCAGCGAAAGGGAACTTTTTGTTTAGAGTACGAGGGAAACGATTTGTTGAATCATGGACAAGCTGGTTCTGATAAGACACATCACATGAACGTGATAAACGTACAAATCATAAAGAGGAGACAAAATAATGTGACTGTAGCTGCTACCACTGGTATTGCATGCACTCTGAAAAGAGGTCGATGCAATGGTTCTACAGAGATGGCGGGTGTTGGAGACGGACGCTATGATATAAAAACCTTGCGATATGTTGTTTAAATAACGTAACATTTCAAGATATCTGTCAATGCCTTAATAAGACTAGTGTTTTTTTTTTATTGACGAGTGTTCAATAATGCTTAGTAAAAAGTTTTATTCCACACAAAATTCAGAACTTGCCAATGTTGTTAAGGAAATATCACTTGTTTATGTAAGAGAATATTTTTTAGATTTTCTAAAGCATTGAACCGACCATTACTTGAATAAACTATTGTTAAACTGTTTAACAACAAGGAACTACAGAAATAGTATAATAGAGCTAGGGGTTGAGATGTCGAGTTCAAATCAACTGATTATCTACTGATGATCAACTAAGAAACTCCGAAAATGTTCCACTGCCAGTTTGTCGCACTCAGTCATATGCGTCATCATTCCTTCCTGCTACAGTCCGAGATTGGAACTACCTTCCAATAGCAACAAGACACTCGGAAACAGTCCAATCTTTTAAAAACAAACTTCAAACACACTCCACAAAATCATCTTTACTTTAAAATGTCGGTTCGCGCCGCAACCAAATCATGCATTGTCGTCTAAGACTTGGGTGTAGTTCGCTTAACCATGATCTTCACAGAAAAATATCATTGACTCCCCTTCATGTACATGCACCGCAATTGAAGATGCGTCCCATTTCCTCATGATATGCCCTTTATACTCCATCCAGCGACAGCAATATTTCAATGACCTTCCTTGTGCACCAACTATTCATAGCTTACTTTTCGGTGACGATCGCCTAACTTTTGAACAAAACAAGGATATATTTCTTTGTAGGCAGAGGTTTATATCAAGTTCAAAGAAATTTTATGCTTGATCGGGTATGTTCGGATAG
This sequence comes from Mya arenaria, assembly GCF_026914265.1. Taxonomy (NCBI): domain Eukaryota; kingdom Metazoa; phylum Mollusca; class Bivalvia; order Myida; family Myidae; genus Mya; species Mya arenaria. Next base: position 67,657,984 of record NC_069128.1, on the reverse strand, counting down.
TGTTCGGTGTCGGGGGCAGTGTGTCATTCATGAGATGATAGACCTACTATATAGCTACATGTTTTAGAAATGATAACAGTATGTAAGCAAATATACCACACATCTTTTTTTAAGCATCTTGATCGGATTTGAATATCATATGTTTATTATACTAAATAACTATTAGGAACGGAATTTATATAAGTTTTAAGTAACTTGTTTTCCAATCCTTATTATTTGTATTGTTGTTAAATACCTTGTATATTTAAATTTGAAATAAATACTGTTTAAACTAAACTAACTGATTCTGGGGAACGTAAACAATGGGATAGGTTAATGGCATTAATGAATTTATGGCTTACAGTTGGAGTACCGGTTTTGTTTTTGCGAAACATTTTTACTTATGTGAATAATCTAAGAAGTTTACAATGTTTTGTACAGCGCCTCAATATGGGCAAGAAGCCAGCTTATCAGACACTGGATTAGAGGATAACCTGTTCAACCAACCCAACTTCTTCGACGATAGTTCCTGTTTTGCATCTGATGTATTTATATGATTCCTCTATTATGCTCAAATTCTGTGCATGAAGTTATGTATGTTTTTGGTTGATATTATTCAGTGTTAAACATTTATAGAATGTGTTTTTGTTATTATTATGCTTTTTAAGGACCATTGAAGCTTTTGGGAACAATGTGGGTATATATATATTTGTAGAGACGATTGTCTATGCAGTGACCACGCGCTACTGTGTGTTTTTGATTACAAAATTTTATATGCAAATGTATCATAATTCGCATTGTTCTCAACTGTTTCTGATTGGTCCTCTGTCACTCGGGATAACAACCTGAAACAAACAAATAAGGCATATTTGAATATAGATAGGGACCAAATCAACCCAGATTACATTAGTTGAGCCTCAAATTGCTATATTGGATGTGAATAGGGGGCGTATCCCTCGAAAAGGAAATGTTTAAAAAAATAATGAAATGAAATGAAAGAACTATTTCCAAGTTTAATGAACGCTAGTTTATAGTGAAAAACAGTTAAATTTGACTTAATGTTGCATGTTAACACATTGGTTCTACAGTATTTGCTTTTATATTAGATATACATTGACCCGTGGGAATCAGAATGAAAATCTTCCAATAAATCATATAATATACAATTTAATGAGTTATTTATCAATAATGATACAATTTTGTTCCTTTAATGTATGAAATATGTGTCGATATTCATAATTGGTCACAGTAAAAATATGTTCGCAAGTACCGTAGCGACGTGTGAAAATAAAATCTGTGACCACGAGTGATATTAGATACGATCTTAAACATGAGCATATTTACTCTGTAAAGTTTACTGCTCATTGCGTGAGTATTACATCCATCAAATCATATTTTTATACTTCTTTTATAAGTTGTTGCAATTGAAATTTTTGTAAGGTAAAACACAATCAACGATTTGTTTAATGTATTAAGGCACACAACCAAGCTTTAAGCAAGAGCGTTGCGGAAATGTTTCTTTATATCGCGTTGACGTACAAGTAAATGGAATTGCAACATTTGACAAATGTTTGTACATTCACGAACAATTTCAACATTTTAAACTAACAAATAAAACAAAACTATTGGGTGTATGCGAAAATTAAACGGCAGTAAGTGTTCATGGTTTTTTTCGTATTTTTTTATTTATTATTTGGACCAAGGGATTCATATTAGGGCCATTGCTTTATATTCTTTACATCAATAACATTACGTTTATGGATCCTGATCTACACATGGATTTGTATGCAGATGACTCAACCTTAAATGAATCGGGGAATCATATATCAACAATTCAAAATAAAATACAGGATAGTTTTCACTATGTTAATAAATGATGTCAATTACATAATACGGCATTGCATCCAGCAAACACTAAATTCATGCTAGTTGGGACTGCATACAGTGGCGTAGCTACATATAGTAATCTGCTAGATTTGGAAAATGGTATGAATTTGTCCTTCAAAACTCACTATTCTTTGCTAAAATGAAATAATGGGAACTGCAGAACGAGCCAAGTAGCCTTAAACAATAAACAAGGACCAAAGCTCAAACAAATTCAGAGAAGAGACGCATGTCATGATAGGACCAGAACACTTACTCAACTTTGAAATTATTCCCATGGTAATTGTTCACATGAGTTGATGAACATTTTCAACTCAAATCTGTGTAACGTAGATCGCAAGTTTACCTCTGCCAGACCTCAATATACGTATCCTGAGACACGCATCAGTGGTTTAATTCAGTTGATTGGCCATTTTGTTTTACAGTGCTATCGAACCACTGCAATTCTACTCTCAATTTTAAGTTTATTGGTCAAAGCTGGTTATTGAATACTGTCATTGGCTTCCTGACTAGCCGGCTGTTTTCTACTTTTTTCTTGACTTAACCGGCGTGGGTTCTAACCCCACTAAAATCGTTATACTTTTTATGCTATTACTGTATTTCTTTCTGCAATTTCTTTACCATAGAGTAAAATAATGATAAAATTAGTGATTTCTGATGCATTACTTGGAAAACTAATTTTTGGTCCAAAAACATGAGCGAGTCACTTTAAGGTTATAAATGTCAGCCTTTCACAATTACTGTTTGAACATTCATCATTGATGACTTGCTATAAATTATTATAATGAATAGAAGACTCGCGAATGACGAGGAACAATGAATATAATATGACCAGATAAACAGTCGTTACCCGACCTGTCCAGCTATTGTAGGTGACAGTTTATTGACGAAGTACACATATTCATTTCAACAGGGCAAAAGCGAGCATGGGAATCAGTTTGCTTAATTCGTAATATATTAAATACGTACTATGACTCGCATAAAATCATGTACATTGTGAAAATAGTATTAATTAGAAAAAACCAAGTGTGTATACATAATTAATTATACGTTTGTTAGTATGATACACATGTTTCAACCATTATTAAAATGAATGGTTATGTTAACAGAAGGCCATACTGTAAACATGATTTTTCATCTGTTATTATTTCATAATATGTAGCAACCTCAAAATAGTTGTTATTGATATCACTATCGTTCTATTTATTTTGCCACGTTTGAATAGTTTATGACAGTGCTTATGTTCAACAACATGGCTGATACGTTAGAAAACATATCATTTTAAGACTATTCGATACATGTGTAAATGTTTTGCATGTTTTTGGGATGTGTTTAAGTCAAATCTAAAAATATATAATTGCACGGAACATTTTTGGGAAACATATTTGGAGATGCGCACTTTTCCCGTTTCCAAATCCACTTTATATATAATTGAACTTATTAAAGGCTGTTACTGTTATTCGCTCTTACTTCTTTCACTCCTATTGACCTAAACATTTTAAGGCTGGCTGATTGGGGTGGGGGGGCAACTGAAGTGGGGACGGCGCACCTTCTTTAATCCATTTGAAGTGTTTATGCAAAATGCAACAGAAACAAGCTAAGTAGCAAAAAGCATAAATCCAGTTTAGTGGCACTGGGCAAACGCCAAAGACATATATATAGCAACCAAAATCACAAACAAGAAACATAGAAGAACGGCACAAAACTCCACAAACAGCACAGTGCATACATACTATACTGTATATATTTAAAAAATAGGTATGTTTATCAAGAATCGTTAGGTACCGCCTTGGAACGGTCAGTAAAATCCACTTTAAATGTGATTGAACTTATTAAAGAGTGTTATTGTTATTCGCTCTTTCTTTTTTCACCCATATTGACATTTCCAAATGTAACTTAAACTTTTTAAGGCTGGCGGATTGGGGGTGGGGAGGGCCGGCTTCAGTGGAGACGGCGCACCGTCTTTAGTCCATTTGAAGTGTTTTCTTGTTTGATAATAAACTTTTTGGTTTTCTGAATGACATACATTTCTATAAATTACGGTATATATTTGTTGACGAGCGGGTTCTGCTAAGCATATTTTGCAAACAGTAATATTAATATCACTTTATCACAAAAACAGCATAAATATACACACTGTGGAAAATGGTTGAATATACGGGAAAGAACGGTCCCGTACATCTTGAATATACGGGCGTGTTCGGACCCGTATATCCACATGTACGGACCCCGTATATTAATACGTATACGGAACACCACGTGTACGAACTTCCGTATATCCATTCCCGTATTTTTAGATATACGGAGATATTTTTATTTCGAGAAAAAAAAATGCAATAGTTTTAGGTTATTTAGCGTGTTTTTGAAGAAATACACATTTTATCCATAGAATGTTTTGACAAAATATATATGGATATACGGAGCCCGTACATGCAACGTGTACGGGATGGATATACGGACCCCGTACATGCAACGTGTACGGGATGGATGTACGGACCCCGTACATGAAACGTGTACGGGTTGGATATACGGACCCCGTACATGCCTCGTGTACGGGATATACGGACGTCATACAACGTATACGGGATGGATATATGGACCCCGTACATGAAACGTGTACGGGTTGGATATTCGGACCCCGTACATGCATCGTGTACGGGATGGATATACGGACCCCGTACATGAAACGTGTACGGGTTGGACATACGGACCCCGTACATGCCTCGTGTACGGGATGGATATACGGACCCCGTACATGCAACGTATACGGGATGGATATACGGACCCCGTACATGCAACGTGTACGGGATGGATATACGGACCCCGTACATGCAACGTGTACGGGAAGAATATACGGACCCCGTACATGCAGCCTGTACGGGATGAATATACGGACCCGTACACGGAGCATGTACGGGGTGAATATACGGAGCCCGTACACGCAACGTGTACGGGATGGATATACGGCCACGTACACGCAACGTGTACGGGATGGATATACGGACCCCGTACATGCAACGTGTACGGGATGAATATACGGACCCCGTACACGCAACGTGTACGGGATGAATATAGGACTCCGTACACGCAACGTGTACGGGATGGATATACGGACCCGTACACGGAACACGTACGGGATGAATATACGGAGCCCGTACATGCAACGTGTACGGGATGAATATACGGACCCGTACTCGCAACATGTACGGGATGAATATACGGACCCCGTACACGCAACATGTACGGGATGGATATAGGACTCCGTACACGCAACGTGTACGGGATGGATATATGGACCCGTACACGGAACATGTACGGAATTGGAATACGGACCCCGTACACGGATGAATGTACGGACCTTATACGGGATGGACAAAGAAAGGGTTTGACCGTGTTAGACACGAATGATAAGAAAAAACAAATACATGCTGTTTTTATAAAACATTATTTATAGACATAGGAAAAACTACTATTTATATAAATTCATAAGATTTAAAAATATCATGTTTGAGTAATCAATGTTTAATGTCATTCTAGATCTGCCTTAACATAATCATTTTATTGTGGCATTTGCTCAAACAAAATATTGTATGATTAAAATTCCACTGCCTTGTCAAACAACAATTTATACAGGCTGTTAAAACAAACGTCCAGAAAACATAACACAACTAATATGAGTTCCATTCCGCGATTTCTTGGCTTCAGGCATTAGGTCAAATTGCGCACGGACATCGGGTCACTGAAAAAAAGAAATCATACAGACACAACAAGCTTGTGGCGTACAGACAATTGAAATGCAGATTTGATATAATACAGCAATATGGCAAATTCAACACCATGAAGTTAGAAAACCCCGTGATAGAAAAACCATTAGAAAATGTGACACAACCTATATATGTCTAAGTCTAGACTTGTTAAAAATGCACTCTCAAAGCATTAAAACTGTAATCTTTGGCAGTTTTTTAGCAATTGACTGTGATCTTTGTGCTTGAATTGAAGGAATTTATACAAAAGTTAGCTAAATCTGAGACAAAATATTTTATGTCAAAACGGTCAATCTGAGAGAGTGCAGCTCTAAAAATTTCAACCAGTTCATTCATGATAATACATAAACATAAATATGTGTTGTACATGACATTTCTATGAAAAATTGTCAATGTATGCCAACTAATATTTAATCAAAGTAAATTAAATACATATCTTGTATTAATTTATAAAGGCATACACATTTATTATTTTGTTTCCCCTCAAAATTGTACCAGCGAGCCAAAAGTTGTCTAATGTCAAAATGTCAAACCTTTTAGATTGCCATCTTTATTCTGATGTGCATTAATTCTAATTAAAAGATATTTTAAGCTCACTATACTGTTCCTTAATTAAAATACCAAACCCACATTTCATCAGAATTAAAGTTTATCCGGTTGTTCAATGGTTCACGTTCGAATTATAAATACCTATGCACGGTTCACAGACATAATAACTAACTAATAATCGGTGTCCCATCAAAAAATAAATAACAATTATAAATTATAATATGCTAGCTCGTAGTCTTACCTCATTATTGTTGGGTATTCTTCCTTGTTGCTATTTGGCTCATGTAATGACACAGATGATATCGATTCTCGCGCTTTCCGCAACCCGCTGTTACGATTGGCTATTGATTATACGCTCTTGATTGGTTTAATGACCAGCAGCTAAATATTGGCTGAAACTTACGCATTTCTTGAAAATTTAAACTAAATATTAAAATTGTTTTATTTACTATTATTATTATTATTATTATTATTATTATTATTATTATTATTATTATTATTATATCAGCGTAAATTGAAATTATTATAGTCGCATAAAAATACATAGCAAAAAAGAAAAATTGATGTTGTATGGCTAAAAGCCAAATCAAGTTAATTCTGAGACAAAACGTAAATAAGTGAAAATTGTCAAACTTAAGAGAGTGCAACTTTAAAGAAAGGGCATCTTTATTGCAACTCCCTCATACCAATGGATGGGTCAGAGTCAAACGCTATCAATGAAAATCATGCAAACTTGAAATTAATAATTATTGTTCTTGATTTTAATAAGTATTCAGTCTAATTTCTTCAAAAACAGATGCCTCTTATTTCATATATGACATCAGAGCGGATTTTATCAGCATTCTTCTAGTCAGTTGTCACAATTGTTTAAATACAATAATTAGTGAGATAAGGAAGCTGGCTATTGATATAAGTATTTATTTTTCATTATTTCTATTTATATTTTATTCGGTTATTAAATTTCCCGCAGTCTGTCGAATTAATTAATAAGATTTAGAATTTGTGTGTTTTGGTTGTATTTCGTATAGTTTTATGAACCACTGGCCATGTGGTTTTTCAAAGCAAATGATTATGTCACTAATTGACATAACGCGCGCTGTCAGTCAAACTAGCCGGCCAATACCCGACCGACCAATCAGCGTCCAAATAAGGCGTGGCTTATCAGTCGCCCTTTGTTATCCGCCATGACCTCCGACAATCTGCACTTCAGTAGTATAATACTCTTTTTTTCTAAATATTTATTACAAATGAGTTCTTTATGATTGAGAGAAAGATTAAACAAATAACGAGAGCCAAAAACACTGACATTAACACAATTACATTGATTTTGACTTCCTTTGCATTTCTTTTACATACATAATAATAAATGAGTATTAAAACTGCACTCTCACAGATTGACAGTTTTGACAACTTTTTTATCTGGAATGAGTCAATTTTGTGTAATATTCTGGCATTCAATGATATAAGACTGCTGACAAATGATCAGATCACAATTGTTCATATTTAGGTTTGAAAATTGATGTTTTATGGCTAAAAGCGTTACAATAATACTAACGTTTTAAAAACACTAAATATTTCGGCAGTTTTCAAACAGTTGAGATCTGTTATACTGTGAGGTGTCTTATATGACTGAAATGAAGGCATTGATGCCAAATTCATCAGATGAGACCAAACATAAAAAATGTTAAAATTGTCAATCTTTAAAGAGCATCTTTATTTCAACTCCCTCATACCAATGGGAGGATTAGGGTAAACTGCTTTTAATGAAAAGGAAGTTCATAATAGGAATCAAACGATGAAGAAAGTAAGCTAACAATTAGACCCATTTTCAATAAAATTAAGATCAAAACAAATCTGGTTCCTTCAAAATTATAGCTTAATGCCGTTTTAATAAAATGCAATTAGAAAACGTGAAATCGATGAATATTTTTGTTGTGTTAAATAAGTAATCGGTCTCTTTTGACGCCTTATCTTAGATATGATCTTCTTTTATCAGCATTCATCAAAGCAGATGTCACAGATAATATTAACTTGTTTTAATACAATTTTAAGTGAGATATACCTGCTGGATATTTATTAACTTATTTTATTCATTCATTTATTTATTTACCATTATTCAATTCATGCATAATATGATAATAATATTTTCCGCAGCTTGTCTGTGAAATTAATTAATAATTTTAATAATTCGTGTTTCGTAGATTTATGACCAACTGGCCATATGGTTATGAAAACAAATGACCTCCGCGCGACATGCACTAATTGAAAAGGCCATAAAAGTACCCGAGAAAAAGACAGTGATGATACTTCTTAATTATATTAGGTGCCACCTTTGAATATAAAAACAACATATATTAGTTATGCACCCAATTTCTTCGGTCACCCATAAATTCGTCTGTGGACTTATCTGAAAAATGTATTAGTTAATTCCTACGATTTACTAGAAGTGATATAGCCTTATGTGTTTATATATACGAGGGAACCGATGTTTCGAACGACCCGATTTTCAATTCTCCAGTCTGTTATGAAATATATTTCAGTGTATTTTAAGTTTGAAGTCGTGTGTTTACTAAGACACCGATTATGTGTTGCGTTGTGGAAATCGCTTATATGTTCAAAGGCTGTCGTATATTATATGTATACTAAATATAAATTTTAAAAGAAATATCAATAAATTAATAAATAGAAATTTTATTTTTACAAAATTGCCATATTGCATACTCATTTACATTTCTCACAATTAACTTCTCGTCGTTAACTTCTCATAATTATCATCTCAAATGCCTATATCAACTAATATCGGTCATGTGTTAACAGTAATAAACGGTTTTTCACACCTTATCAAATTGAGTCTCAACTGTCACTGCAATTTTTACAACTTGCGAAAATGTTAACACCTAGCAAATGTTTGTTTATTTTGGAACACGCGTTCGGGAAAAAGTGTGAAATTATGACCTCGAGGGAGCCATAAGGTTATGTGCACTATTTGTATACTTGGGACCGAGGATATTGCTCGACTGCTCGACATAATTAGGTTTTGATGCAGCGTGGGTATATTCTATATGAAAATAGAAGGAAAAAGTTCGGGATCAAGCTCCGACCTCGAGGGAACGCCGGTTCTCGAACGACCCCTATAAGTGAACCCCTCCACTCATAACCTATATGCCCCATTGGTATATTCAGCATATACGGGGGAACTAAACACTAAGCATGTACGGGAAACACAACATGTCCGTGTATCCGTTTTGTACGTGTAATGTTACTTGTATATTTCCGAACATCCATAATATACGGGATTTGTACACGCCAGTATATTCATCATGTACGGGAAACTAAACATTCCCGGGCCCTAGCCGTGAATTTATCCACCCAGCATTGTCGAATTCAATTATTTCGTATCATATAGATGTCATTGTAATTTCTTCAACGGCTGTTAAAACACATAAAGGCGTTAATATTTCTACAAAACGCGACTCCTGTTACTCTGAAACACGGAAAAACGAATAAGTTAATGGTATATGTAATAAATGTTGATCGTATCATATAGCTGTCAAATGTAACACCACTCAGCATTGTCAAATCTTATTCTTCTGTATCATAAAGATATTCTTGTTTCTCAAAGTAACACGGAAAAATGTATACACGTCAATGGTATAAATGTTGTTCGTATAATATATGCTGTCAAATGATAACAAATTTCCAAACTTTTTTGCAACATGGGTGTACGGGAAAAAGTACATTTCCGTATATCAATAATGTACGGGAATTGTTACTTTTCCGTTCACTCACCGTGTACGGGAACTTGTATATTTCCGTACATCCATAATATACGGGAATTGTACATGCCCGTATATTCATCGTGTACGGGAATTGTTACTATTCCGTACACTCACCGTGTACGGGAACTTGTATATTTCCGTACATCCATAATATACGGGAATTGTACACGTCCGTATATTCATCGTGTACGGGAATGGTATAATCCCGTATTTTCAAAGTGTACGGAGACCGCACATGCCCGTACACTTAAGGTATACGGAGATGTACGGTACCGTACATCCATCAAAATAGTAAAAGTACCAGTCGTTAGTCAAATCACTCAGCATTGTCGTATTTAATTATTTTTTAGTATTCAGACCTCTTTCTAATTCCACAAAAAGCAGTCAACACCGATTAAAGCATTACATTTGCTACAAATGTGATTTTTACTAACACCTTCCAATTTTCCTAAGTACAGTGATTTTTTTAAGTCAATGGTATAAATGTTGTTCATATTATACATGTTGTCAAAGTAAACACGAAGAGACCTAATTTGATTATATAATTCATGTTTTGATTATAACATCGATGTACGGGTTAGTACACGCCCGTACATCAAATCCCGTATACTCAAGATGTAGGAATTTTGTGAATATACGGGTCCGAACACTCCCGTATATTCAACATCCCGTACACTTACCGTACACGATGGATATATGGGTTTCAGTACATTCCCGTATATTTACCCATTTTCCGCAGTGACAGTACAAGAGTCTTTATTCCGCGTTCATATTTGAAATTTCAATGGAATTGCGTCAAGGAATATTTTTTATTACGGACAGAAAGGAATGCACGCAAGTTTATCAAATTCCAATTTAGACCAGTTTGATTGTACAAACTAAAGCCCCCTTGTTGGCCTGGATGGGAGTATAGCTTGTTAGAATATTTTTTTCTATTGTGATTTTTTTTGTATCCTGTTTATTTTGATATCCTTATAATGTATAATGAAGTTCCATTCTATACATGGTCTATAAACGTATGCTTGTTGTCTGACTCATATATAATAGTTCAATGGTTTGTACATACTATACATTAATAAATCCTGCTTTCTTGCTAACTGATTTGTTTAGTGTGGCCTTGACCTTAGAAGCATGAGCATGAATGCCTTTTGCAGTAAGTATCAGACGAATGAACACACGAACTGATGCACGAACAACGTTACTATAATATGATATCCTTCAGGAACATATCATGTAAGACGATTACATTGTTTCAAGTTTTATTTGTTGGAAACAAAAACCATACAATCTATTTTATTCGGCAAAAGAACGTGCATGCAAGCTTAAAGAACATAAATAAAAAATAGATTGATCAACAATATAATAATTATACACTCCTTCATTTTCAACGTACAATAGAACCTCGCATACGCGTCCTCTTACTTACACCCTGGAAGAGACAGCACAAAACATAGTCAAAGCTTTTTTGAAACTGTTGACAATGCAACACTGCAGATGGTAGCGTGCACCTGCTTAAGATGTATTCATTTTTCAATATCTATAATGATACATTCAATATGCTAGAAGGACCAGAGACAACTGCACAACCAGTCCTATTCCAGCATGTTAAACAAGCCTTTTTTACCATGAATAATTTTCAAACGAATGATGAAACATGTTCTCCGCAAACCTAGCACTGAGAGTGTAGGGTTAGGATATGACTTAACTTAAGCGTTATGAAAGGGTGCCACACTCTGTCCTGTTTGTAACACCCTCCTGGTGAAGGGAAGTCCCGCATGGGTACTCTTTTACCTTCGGAGAATGAACTGCTGAAAACTGTCAAATATTTATTTTGTTGTGATTAAAACTTATATTATTTGACATCAACATGCAAATTTTATATATTTAAACAGTTGACACCTGCCATGATGGACATGTCGGAGTGCTTTTTACAACGGTTGTGCAGAAAGTTATATATATACCTATGCTAAGTCACTCTCGTTTGCAAAATGTTGCGCGAGAATGAGGGCTTGTATTGTGTGGGGAACTTGGAGAAGCCGGAGAAAACCACCTTGTCTAGCTTGGTGACTATCAATCAAACTTGCATACGCTCAGGCCGGTAATCGAACCCGGACTGCCTTGCTGACAAGCGAGTGCGCTAATCACGTGACGTACGTAGTAATGGCCGCGTTTTTCAAATCGTATAGGAAAATATATATTTTGGATATTTAAGTGATATTCGACGGTTCAAACTTGGGAATTTATTTGATCATGATGTGGAACTTCTTATTAACATGACTAAAAAATCAAACAAAAAGCGCAAGGATAGGAATAGTAGTGGAAATAATAGTGATTCAACAAACAATAGAAAACTCGCAAAACAAAGAGGCCCTTCAGAGGAACAATCTATTGACATTTCTGTCAGTGAAATTCTTGGTCAAACTAATTATGTTTTATATGCAGAGGATAATGTTAACACTGCAGTAGATACTAGTGTATTTTGTGCGGACTCTGAGGTGAACGTTACCCCACCCATCAGCTCCAATATGGCAGAAGGTAGTAAGGAACCCACCAACTCTTATATTGTGAAGCTACTCGAAAGCATAAATGGCAGGTTGGGTCAAGTGGAAAATAAGCTGGGGGCACTCGATAAGCTTGAGGAAAGAATGGGGAATTTTGAGAAGGAACTGAAAAGTATGTGGGTTGTGGTGGACGAGCGGAACAAACGGACGGACGAGCGCGTTGCCAGGGTGGAAGAAAAGGTAGATGGCATGGACATTGAGACGGGGCTGCTGCAAAACAGAATCTCAGACCTTGAGAAAGATAGAGCCAGTTTGCGGGACGATGTTGCGTATTTGAAATCCCAATCAATGCGCAACAACCTTGTGTTTACTGGGATTCAAGAGGACGCCGGTCACGAATCTATTGAGGCAACAGAGAAAAAGCTGCGCAAGCACATCCAGGAGGCGATGAAGATTGCGAAAGAAACCGCCGAGGGCTTCCGGTTCGAGCGCGTTCACCGCTCCCAGAGCGCACCGACTCCAGGCAAGACGAGGTCTATTGTGGCCAAGTTTACCTATTTTAAGGATAGGGAGCTTGTACGTAGGCAATACAAAGAGCTTATCGGTACGTCCTTCAATGTGTTCGAACAATTTCCCCCGGAAGTGGTTGCCAAGCGCCGCAAGCTCGTACCGAAGATGAAGGAAGCACGAAGACTTGGTAAGACTTCCTGGATAGCCTACGATACGCTATATGTTAACGGTGTCACTGTAAGGGACTAGGGATGCTTGGAGGATAAACTCCGTGTGCTCTCCTGGAATGTTCAGGGACTTACTGCTATTAAGCAAAATAGTGCCGATTTTGTAAATATTATTTCATCTCATGATATTTGTTTTCTTTTTGAATCATGGAGTAATTCTAACAGTAAGATTAATTTGAATGGTTATGTTTCGCATAATTTATATAGAAAATTCCAGCATAGAAATAGTGGTGGCGTTTTAATATATTACAAAGATCATTTAAAAGATGGTATTACAGTTGTTAAAAATAATTTAGACACTATTGTTTGGCTTAAACTCGATAAAACATTTTTTAATATGGACGATGATGTATATATTTGTGGTGCTTATATATGGGGAGAAGACTCACCAGCATATAATACTATTAATGTTGATCTTTTTGAATTGTTAGAAAATGATGTATCTTTTTTTGAGGAACTAGGGAAAGTCTTTGTTTTTGGTGATTTAAATAGCCGCGTTGGCAATAAGCGTGACTTTATTACTCACGATCATTTTAATTCTTCCATTGATGATATAGATTATGAGCCTGATTTTGCTTCTATTAGGGCCTCAATCGACCCTAGAGTTAACAATCATGGTATACGTTTATTAGATATTTGTAAATCTAAATGTTTACGCATATTAAACGGTCGAGTAGGCAATACGAACCAATATACATATTTTTCCCATAACGGCTCTTCTGCTATAGATTATCTTTTAGCACATGAGCGAAATTTTTCATTGTTAAAGTATTTTACAATCGGATCATTTAATGAGTGGAGTGATCACGCCCCGTTATATATTTCAATACATTGTAACAATAAAACACCTAAGCTTAATAAATACAATGATGTTAAGTATAGATGGAATAGTAATTGTAAAGCTCAGTTTCGAGCAGGAATTATTTCTATGTTACCACAATTTAATACTGTTGTTAGTCAAATTGATTGTACAAATAAGGAATCCGTTAATAATGTTGTAAATTCGTTCACAAATATTGTTCGGAGTGTGGCGGATCCTTTATTCTCCAAACAATGTACGTTTAGTGATGTACCTGTATTTGACAACGATGATTGTATGAGAAATGCAGATTGGTTTGATGTGGATTGTATAAATGCACGCACTTGTTATTTAGATGCTTTGAAATTGTATAATGCTAATAAGAATGATGAAAGTCGTTTGATATTATGTCAAAAGAGAAAGTTATATAAAGATTTGATCCGTAGAAAAAAAGGCCAAATGTATAGACGTAAAATGCAGGAAATAGAAAATTTGAAGACACACTCGCCAAAAGATTTTTGGAAGTATTTTAAAACTAAAAAAAAGAGTGCAAAGAACAATATTTCGTTAGATGAGTTCAAATTGTTTTTTGAAAATCTTAGTAATAATAAAGTAGATTGTTCCAATGAAGAAGCAGAATCGTTTTGTAATAATAATGACTTCAGCCAGCCTAATATTGTATACCCTGAATTAGATAATCCGATTAGTATTGATGAGGTGAAGAAAGCTATTAAAGCATTAAAACGTTGTAAATCTAATGGTAATGATTGCATGTTAAATGAATATTTTATTGAATGTGCCGACATACTTGCTGCACACATATGTGATATATTTAACTGTATTTTGAACTCCGGTTGTTATCCGGATAAATGGACAGTAGGGATTATTGTACCATTGCATAAAAAAGGCGATGTAAATGATGTTAACAATTATAGGGGTATTACTCTAGTTAGTTGCTTTTCAAAATTGTTTACGACTGTATTAAATAAACGCATTGAATTTATATGCGATAACAATAATATTATTTCGGACGCACAATTCGGATTTCGTAAAGGTCGATCGACTGTCGACGCTATATTTTTACTTACGTCATTAGTGCAAAAATATATGAACGAAAATAAACGATTGTACGTTATATTTGTCGATATGATGAAGTGTTTTGATACTATTTATAGAAATGCGCTGTGGCTGAAATTATATAAATGTGGTATTCAAGGGAAAATATTGAATGTTATGAAAGATATGTATCAAAATGTTAAATCTTGTGTAAAATCATGTTCATCATACTCAGAATACTTTAGTTATGCAGTTGGCTTACGACAAGGGGAGGTAATGTCCCCAATATTATTTTCACTATTTGTCGAAGACCTAGAATTGTTTTTACAAGATAGCGTTAATTCTGGTATAAACATAGATGACGTTATATTAATTATGTTACTGTTTGCCGATGATATGGCCATTTTAGGAAAGACACCGGCTGAAGCTCAACATCAATTGGATTTACTTAATACTTATTGTAATACTTGGGGTCTTAGAGTAAATACAAATAAAACTAAAATTATGGTATTTCGTAAGCGCGGACGTTTATTACCGCATGAAAGCTGGACCTATGATGGCCAAAACATCGAAGTCGTTAGCGATTTTAACTACCTAGGAACTGTTTTTAACTATACTGGTAATTATGCATTAAACCAAGAATATTTAGCTGGAAAAGCTTTAAAGGCTTTAAATGTGTTACTGTATAAATGTAAAGAGTATGATCTAAAGCCTCATATATTTTGTCAGTTGTTTGACGCCTTTGTAGGGTCTATATTAAACTATTCATGTGAAATATGGAGTTATACTAAATCGAAAGAAATAGAACGTATTCATTTGAAGTTCTGTAAAAGATTATTACATGTTAAAATCAACACTTGTACTGCTAGTGTATACGGAGAATTAGGTAGATATCCTTTATATATTTCTAGATACATACGTATAATTAAGTACTGGTTGAAAATAGCTAACACTAATAATATATTGATTAGTGTTGTATATCTGCAAGCAGTAGCTGATAGTAATAAAGGATATTCCAATTATGTTACCAATGTTAAAAAACTTCTTAATGATTATGGTTTTACACATGTATTTGATAATGTACAAAATGTAAACGTAAATACATTTGTTCACGAATTTAAATGTAGAGTTATAGATACATTTAAGCAGGAATGGCATGGTTCATTATCTAATAGCTCTGTTCTTGATATGTATAAGGTATTTAAAAATGCATTCCAGTATGAAGAATATCTGAATATACTACCAAGGAAATACCGACTTTATATTTGTAGATTACGATTATCTGTACATCCATTAAGGATACAAACTGGACGATATGCCAGAAATAATACACCGCGCAATGAACGCTACTGTATGTGTTGTAACCATCTTGATATTGAAGATGAATACCATTTTGTATGTATATGCCCATGTTATTTAGTTATAAGACAGAAATACATTAAACGTCATTATTATGTTCGCCCCTCCGTGTTTAAATATCACCAACTATTAAACTCTGTTAATAGATTTGAGCTTATTAAGCTCTGTAAATACGTTAAGGAATCACTATGTATCCGTAACTGTATTCTAAACAATGATACATAATTCTGTTCATCCTCTTTTATAGCCTGTTTATGAAGCTGTTACACTACTGCATTTACATATTTATACCTTATAGTAGATAATAATAATTGCATAACGCTCCTGTAACACAAATATTTGTTCAACTTTTAAACTTACCTTGTACAAACACATGACATATTTAAGCGAATTATTATATGTGATTAGACAATGTACATTAGTATAAGTCTTAATAAAATGTCTGTTCTGTTCTGTTCTGTTCTGCTAATCACTGGGCTAATCAGACAACCGCTACAATCCACAGTATTAAAACAGCAATCTCGGTTTGATTTAGATTGATTACTGACCGTAAGTGAAACACTTTGATGCAACGGCGCATTTTCAATACTACAAACATAAACAACATAAACAACTTTTTATCACATCTGCATTTAGACGCATACATGTTACCCAGACGTTAACATAATGAATAACGTTAACAAATACTTCTGACGGTAATGTAAACGTCACGATAACAGTTTTGCAATACACTGCCATTATAAAAGTTCATGGACTTTGTGACGTCATTAATGACATTTCAAGTGATGATAGATTGTTCTGTATTTATCAATGATATATATCATAGTCCTTCGCCCTTGTGCCAATCGAATATATTGTGATCACCTCTTACGGCAAGAACATGGAACTGAAATAATTAAAATTAATTGTACTCTATTATCAAAAATCTCATTAACATGTATATCAACTGATTTATTAAATGATCTAGATATAAGTAATGAAAAGGTAAACGTGAAATATCACTTGATAACAGATTATTGAAAACAATCAAATAAGAAATAGTTACCCTTTCTCTTGTTCAATAATCTAATGCAAATGATTATGCAGATCACTCCACCAAAAGTTCCAAATGGGAGAAAATATTTCCATTTACTGTCACCTTCATGCATTTCAGCTACTAAAATGAAACATCAAACAATGAATAAAAAAGGATTGATACATAAAGGATAATTGTTTAATTTGCTTCAGTATAAGATCGTAATATATTTCACCAAGTGATCAGCAAAATTTATATTCACTTTCGGTTTTCACGAGGTGACATATTGCTATCTTATACTGAAACTAATATATTTTTAATTATATGCTTTACAATGAAATTAAAAGTCAATTATTTATACCTAAAGTTATATATAGAAAAAGCGCCAATTCGTATGCGCACGTAACGTCATTTCAGCCCAGTGTGCGCTAACGTTTGATTTGGAACCGATAGCGGACTAAAATAACAAGACTGTGAAAAATATCAAAGTGTTATAGTTTCACTGTTTGAAATAGTGAAATATCAATTTTGTTGTACTGATAAATCTCTATAAACCACCGAAAAGCACATGTACATTATTTTATTTTTAGTTTTCAAACAATGTTGTGACATTACCCTAACACATTCAAGGAATAATTTATTTTAAACACATATAATACGCCTTTTTGCTAAACCATATTACATGGTACCGTTTCCTTAAATTCAACGATTTCTTTAACTGTTTTATTTTACTGGTAGAACGTGTTTTTAAAAATAATGACATCGTTTTAAAAAATAAGATTTTTTTCAAGAAATATATATGAATTCCAAATTTTACACAAGTTAAAATATGTTTAAAGTTTCTTAAGATCTCTTTGATGATTTTATAGTAGTTCACTACTCAGTTGAGAATAAATTAATTTCGTAACATGGATTTCAATGGGTATGGTACTGCTCGTAAGAACTTGGTGATGATGGCAACTATGAAATTATTATTTCTAATGAGTACATTAAACTGTACAACGGGAACTGTAAAGGTAACAAAGAATGGCGTGTTTCCTTGGTCTTATTGTATCATACATCAAACTGCATTTCCTTGCACTGCCATGAAATATTGTGTTATATTGTGTATGTGATGTAAGCGAAGTTATTATAATTACTAAACGATGTCGTCAGTGATCTAAGAGGTTTTAACACTTTAAATGACGAATACTTAATAATTATGAAATGTACTTCTTCATCTTTTACAACTTAGTGGTATTACGTTTAACTCTTGCATAAGCCCATGAAAAGTTGGTTTCTGGGACGTGAACACTGCTGATAAGAACGGCCTTCAGACCTTCTGTCTCCGAATGAATGCGAATAAGACTTTCTTGTTCAAACAATTTCTTGACCGTTAGAACACAAGTTTTATCCTTGGATATTGAAGCATTGTAAGCACTGACATCTTCTCTGTGGTAAAGATGCGCTTCATTAAACAAAGGAATACAATTCCCTATAAGTCTCTCTCCGACAAGGATATCTGTCATGTGCACATCGTTCGTCGTCCATGTTATATTGAAAGGCAATCCAGGAGCATAAAATATAGTATCTGTGCTCACATTATCTGTGGATAGAAAAACGATATCACTATATTAAGGACCCCGACAAACAAATTATTTAGATTTTAATAGCTCCATTAAACTTAATGACCAGGTATTTTTTAAAAGGCGTTTCTAGCTCAATACTAATATGTTAAACAAATAAACCGAAACTACATCGCGCATAAAGCTATTACAATTTAAATAGTTGCTGTTCAATTCAACTGAAAAAAATAATCAAACAAAACATAAAACGGCAAAGAAATAGAGGAAATAAAAAACCCATAAATAAACAACAGTGAATTATATTTATTAATGTTATAGTCAATGTTTGAATGAGTAAAATGCTTAACAAACCTAAATTAGAAATGAGCAGCAGAAGTAAGCGCATTCTGCACATCTGAAAGATAAATGTGAGTAGATATCTTACACAAGTTATAACAAATACACTGATAATAAGTAAGTACGGTACTCCACATTGTAGTGATAAAGTTCAATTACCAATTCATGACTGAATAAAGTATTCATTGTTACTGTTGCACGCTGTGTAAGGTAGAGTGTAATGATAAAACAAGTCGCAGATAAATACAAAACTCAATCAATATATGGTATTAAGTTACTTTTCAATAACTGATATGTAAACTGGTTAGTAAAAATGATGTATTAAACTGCAGATGGTGATCTATCTTAATATGCCTTTCTACCCCTTTCTTGTTTTGAAAGAAATAGGTTAACAAATTTCCCCTGTAGCATGTTTGCCAATTTCAACCGCTACACAATCAAACAGGGCTTTTTTACCTAAAAAGTTGTTCAGAAAACGTATAATTTTATCTGCAAAAATTGATGCTGGGATGTTAAATGTGATTCTAAAAAGTACAACATTTTTTAACAATTACATTACCATGGAAAAACAATGATTACATGGAACTACAATTTACTTGACAGAATCACGTGTACTACGATATGGGAAAAGGTGTTTTAACGTTTGCCTTATGTTAAAATCATTTCCATTGTCATTATTAGAAACTTCCAAAAACGCAAATATTCATAATATGTTTACATACGTTATGAATCGCCATTCTGGTTTTAATCCTTCAATTTGACATTAGTTTGAATATTTGGTATCTTGTATACAAGGTTATCGTGTAAATAACGATATCAGAGTGAAATCATTTGTTTGTGAATTAGCCACGTCTATCTAGATGTGGTATCCCAGTATGAAGTCTTAAAATAACTTATACAGTTGTTTAGACTTTCTGGTTAATATCTATTAAGTTTAAGGTTAAATGAATATACAGTTGAACATCGCAAAAGGTTTGGTAAGTCAACCAAATGTCTATCGCTTTTGCATTGAAATATGTATTTAACAAGTTAACAACTATTACTTACTTAATTAAACTAGTCATTACAGCCATATAGCAGATAGCTCGAATGACATGCAATATATTTTATCGAAACAAGTGTAACCACCACCAAACGCAACGAGGCAAGAGAAACAAGCAATTAACCTTAAACAATGACAACATGTATTTCCAATTTATATTTAAAACCGGAAAAGTGACAATTTAAATACCCCGCATAAAGAATAAAGTCCAAACATTATCAAATATTTTCACTGATTCAGGTATTTTTTAATGTAGAATTAAATCCACATAATATATTGAGCACTATATGCGCACGAAAATAATGCAGTACATTCTACAACGACCCTCAGAGACTTACCTTCAAGTTCTATAAAATCTGATACACATAGAATAAGTAGAAATATTCTAACCAATTGGTTAAAGTATCATACCAGGGAAAACGTTTATTTTTATGAATCAAGGTCACCATGCAGAGAAACCTGGATTATTAAACACTGAAGTACTGAATTTAAAATACATATACTTATATAATACAAACAACAACCTGTTTTATTGAAACAATTACACGTTGAACTTTTTGTCCAAAGCGCAACACATTTAGGGAAACTGGCAAGTGTAGCGTTTTCACGTTGTCAATTACTGCACATGTATATAACCATTAATTCCCAAAATGATCAACCAGGCTGAAGGAGAAAGCGATTCTTGAACGGGTTTTTTATCACTTTTGATACGAAAACAACTGGACTATGAACGTTCTTAGACCATTTATAGACTTTGCAAAAATGTAAACAAAAATCCAAAATGGCTGCCACGAAGTAAAACTAGAGTTTTCACTAAGTCAGATGTTTGATGATGACAGATTAATGCATAATATAGTTGCTGACAGCTTCAAACTGCAAGTACACCTTGTGTAAAAAGGTGTAAACATTAAGAATGAATACATTTTATGTCTATTCTTTAAATATTTGTAAAATAACCCATGTTTTTTCACAAAGTTAGTGTTTGCCGTAGTTTCGTACCGTTTCGTTCTCAAATATGTTTACAGTATGTAATAAAGACGTGTTTATATAAAATAAAGCCCAAGAAAAATGCCAGATTTAGGTTACATCAGTAGTTTTCAGACTGAAACGGGATATTGGGTTCATCTTAAAGTGTTGGCTTTATCGCACCTGTCATGAGCAGCTTTTGGTCGTGGAGGAACACTTAAAAGTTAAACCCATCAATTTAAACTGGTATGCCAGAGATGTGTTAATTGAGTATGTTGTATAGGCTATATGGGCGTCAATGATTGTATGTTTGGGTAGACCTTGTTGTTGATTTATTTATTTTCCTTTCTTATTATTTTAAACAGACCCGGGAGGAACTGTAAAGAACCGCCGAGCTGCCCACCCGGCCGAGCTGTACTTGATGTATGCCAACATGCCGACATGATGTAATTTGTTAGTACTTCAAGATGACATAATGGAAACTTGTATCCAAACTGAAGTATAAAGTGAGTAAGTTTAGGTCATATAAGCCCATTGATACTGTTTGTTCCATTCCTAAATGAATTTCTTTCATGTTGTTTGTCGATCATTTCTGGTGCGGCTTTAATAATAATATTATTTTCTAATGAAACTGCTGACTTGTATTAGTCTTTGAGCTGTATTGTGCATCTATTCGCACATTTTGTTTGCTATTTTAAGCAAACATTACATTAATTTAAAATTCTATAAGCAATTAAACAAAACTTACTGCACATTTAATGCAGAATGATGTTTTATTTAGTGTGCATATGATTTTCAGCTTATGGACAAGAAAACATTACTTCAACAATCACAGCAACACAATGAGATCCCTATTTTAAAGAAATAATGCCACCTTTCATTAATTCATTAATTCATTCTATCAATCATTCATATATATATATTCATTTATTTATTTATACATTGAAAAACTTGACATTTTTCAAGACAAAGAAATAAAAAGTGAGCCGCTTTCTTAAAGATTAGAGCCTTTTCCCTTCATGCATTAAAAAAAACGTAATACATTATAAATGTATTAAAACCCTAATGTATTGTTTATTTCAATAGCCAGCCTGGTTGCTGTAGCCACAGGAGAATCTTCAATGACAAGAACTAGTGCTGGTAAAATGTGGTCTCATGTGGTTTTCCATACCGGCTCTCAGCAACGATTTCAGAGAAAGAAATACCGTCTCCAAGTAAGAAGAAATTCTAAGCATGCCTGGTTTTAATGCTTTCAAAATGCATCTGGGTACTCAATAAGATGAGATTAACCTTTGAATTGTTAAAAAATGATAGCAAAATGTCCAAAAGACTACGTATTTCATAACATTTGTCCTGAATATCTTTCAATTCATGAGCTTTTCTGCATATTTATCACATTTATGACCACATAAAAAGGTTGTGTATGCCTCAAATGAGTGTTTACAGGCCTTTTTCAAACTTTAACAGTATTGGCAGACAGTTTTATAAGTGTAAAACATTGCTTTTGTGTCTTGCTTGCAGATCATGATGTGCTAATAAGCTCCAGTTAGCTGCGCATTTATCCTCCCGGCAGTAGTCCTGCAATCTGAATCCAGGAGATGCAGCTCTGAATCCAGTATTTCAGAAGAATGAAGATGTAAGTCAACTCTGTAGTACTTGTTTGTGTGTAAATGATCAAATGAGTGAGATTTATAGCAAATCAGGTGTAAATAAGCAACTTATAGACATTGGTGAAGTGCTGTACTCTGAATTAAATGCCAAATATAGCCTTCAAAACAGATACTTAAAGTAAAATAAAAATAAAAATGGGCATATTAATGCTATCTCTGCATTTTCTACATCATGTAGCCACCTCATACATGAAAACACTAGCAGGTATGAATCTTTCAGTTTTGGTTTTTTTTGCCATTTCTTTTGTTGCGCAATTTGTCCCAGAAGCAAACAATTTGGCATAAAGTGGTGTTTAGACTGTCTATAAACACATTATCACTAAATTTCTTTTGCTAAATTGAACAGTTCTGTTACCTTTGCATATAACTATAATAATTGGATAAGAAAAGCAAAATGTTGACAAGTTGGAGCATTTCAGTTGGCTCTATGTCATTTTTTTTTGGCCAGTAGAGCTTATGCGTTGGTAATTTGTACGTAGTATGTGCGTCCGTGCATCTGTAAACAATTCATGTTAACACGATACAGCCTTCAGTTTTGATTGTATCTTGATGAAACCTGTACAGTATCTACATATCCATTAGAGCTCGGTTCCTTTCGAAAACCAGCTAGAACCGACAATGCATGCCTAGATTATGGGACTTAATAGTATAAAAATCCTGTAAACAAATGCTCGTTAACACGATACATCCTTCAGTTTTGATTGTATCTCGGCGAAACTTGTACAGTATCTACAAATCCA
Organism: Mya arenaria; assembly: GCF_026914265.1. Taxonomy (NCBI): domain Eukaryota; kingdom Metazoa; phylum Mollusca; class Bivalvia; order Myida; family Myidae; genus Mya; species Mya arenaria. The sequence continues at coordinate 67,634,243 of NC_069128.1, read as the reverse complement.
TAAGAGCTTGGTTCCTTTCGAAAACCAGCTAGATCTGTCCATGCATGCCTAGTTTATGGGCCTTGAACTGATTAGATTATGGGCTTTGATAGTATAAAAACATGTTATTGTGTAATAAATGCTTGCGAACATGATACAGTCTTCAGTTTTGAGTATTGAGATACCCATAAGGGGTAGGTTCTTTTCGAAAACATTGATGTTGACCACACAAACACAGCCAGTAGAGCATAGGGCCTTTTTAAGCGCAAACGAAGTGCAAAAACCTTATTTTGCTTAGAAAAAAATCTTAAAAGAGCAGGCAGGCCATTTTTGTGGTGCTGTTCTATAGACACCATTAAAAGCTACAAGGAAAACTTTACTTGGTCAAATTATTCCAATGCATAAGGAAATAATGGCTCTTCATAGGTTTGCAGCTTACCATTTGAGGGAAATGGCTGTTTCTGCTTTTTATGAAAATAACACAGGTGCTAATATTTGTCTCATTCATTTATTGTTTAATATATCATTTCCAAACTTTCAGTATGTGTTGCATATAGCTTGAAGATGAACTACAGGAGTTTTGAAGTCTGTTTCTGAAAAACATATTGCTTAAATAGGCTCAAGACCACAGTTATCTGTCATATATGTATTGTTAGGGTTTGGTATATTTTTCATCAACATTAAATGTTGCATGTAATTAAGATACCAACAGGTCAGGTTTTATCTACTATTTATTTTCATACAATTCTTTACATTGCATTGCATTTCTTTTTCCATCATACTTTAAATGCATGCATTTTTCAGAAATGAATCAGTTCCCACCATTTCACCTTCAAATGACGTATCTTGTTCATCTAGACCTGTTTGTGTGTGCATATAAGATGAACAACTACTTATAAATTTCAGCACACATAAAATAAAAATAGAAGTTTCTATTAAGTTCCAAAAAATTGTGTTGTAGTCACTTCCTAATTCTATAATGCAATGAATATTAATGACTATGTATGTGGTACATGTACTTTCAGAAAACTGAAGCCTTCAGGAAGTCAACGCCACCATGATATTGATTTACTCAGCTCTGATGTATACAGCTGTGATGTAACATGCCTTCAAGCCACTATCAGAAAAACATTCAGATGTTCTAAATGGACCATTGCCCTGTTGCCATGGAAATCATTATGAGGAGGAGAACACAAACTGTCACTTGTTTTGAATACGAGATGTACAACAAACTGACCATAAACATTTTGGATGCTCTGTTTATTTCATCAGCCAATTTCGATGTATACTTTAATGAATAATGACAAACAATCTTTATTAACGATGCTTAGCTCTTACTCATAAGCATCTCTTACTCATCCGTATTCCACAACTAAACATGCTTGCAATTACACTGTGCCATATATCATAATAAAGCAATGCTGCAATGACCACATTTTTTGTACCAGTTGTTGCTTTATACTGAAACTTTTATTTAAAATGGTGCATAAACACTGATAACACATAAATGTTTCATTCATACATTTGTACATGTTCATTCAGTGTATATGTTGATAATGTTGATACATTTTTCATGTGCATTTACACATGTGTTTATTGCCAACCTCATCAAAACATGCATAGTTTGCTCACATACATATTTTCTGAATGTATTACTACTTTACGTTGATTTTGATATGTAAATAAAACATTGTACTACTCGTTTGTACACTTTTCATTTGCTATTTTGTTTGTTTCCATATTCTGTCTGCATGCGGATGGTATTTTCATATCAAAATTTAGCTAAACTATTCATATGGAGAGCTATACTACTCACCCAAGCGTCGGCGTCAGCGTCACACCTTGGTTAAGGTTTTGCTTGCAAGCACACATACGTTAATATCACAGTTACAACTTGAGGTACCGCATTTCGACTTAATACAATGGTACTCAGCCATCCAACCTACTTAATTAACCAAGTAAAATAACTCTACTTTGCATTTAATGCAAATTATAGGCTTTTATTATTTGACTTAGAAATTCTGGTTAAGGTTTTGCGTGCAAGCACACATAGGTAAATATCTCATTAAGTACTTGAGGTATTGCATTGAGACTTGATACAATGGTACTCAACAGTCAAAACCACTGAATCAACAAGTCAGATACCTCAAGTTTGCATTTAATCCAAATAATAGGACTTTATTATTCGACTTAGATATTCTGATTAAGGTTTTGTGTACAAGCACACATTATATAAATATCAAAGCAACTACTTCATGTATTGCATTGAGACTCATACAATTGTACTCAACCATCAAATTTCCCCATGTAAGATAGCTCCAGTTTCATTTAATGCAAATAATTGCCCTTTATTATTCGACATAAAAATCTTGGTTAAGGTTTTGCGTGTAAGCACACATAGGTAAATTTCTCAGCAACTACTCGATGTATTGCATTGAGACTTTATAGAAAAGTATTCAACCATTCAATGTAATTGAATAACCAAGATATATAACTGTACTTTGCAAATAATTGCCCTTTATTATTAGACTTAAACATTCTGGTTGAAATTTTCTATGTAGCCACATTTATGTTAATATCTCACCACATGAATTGCATTGAAATATTATCTAACAGTGATCCATGCATGTTTCGCCAAAACGTTTCAATCGTTACACTGAAAAGCGGCGGAATAGTCGAACCCGCTGTCTCTGTGACAGCACTTGTTCAACATTAACGTGATGTTCATTTCCATTGTGAAACATATCCCTTGGGAACAATATTAACATCTTTTAGCATACATGACTGGATGAGTTTTAAAAAATGACCATATTATGCATACTTACTGCATGAAAATATACAATGGCATACATTTCATATCAACTTGTGTATCTGTGTTTCCCTTTCAACTACTTCGAAATAACAAACGTCCCAACCCTAAAATGTTCAAAAATATTCTACATACATTTTTTTTATCTTACACTGTATATATATGTTCTATATGTATATATCACGCCTAATAAAATTGAAGCCTGTCAACTCGTACGTTGTTGTGAAACATATGAACCCCACCTCTCAACTTCCCTGTGTGTTCCTATCAATTTGTTTCTGAAATTCCTGTCATCATTCGAATAAATTGCTTACTCTCTCGGGGCCACCGTTCCTCAGCGCTTTCAGCGCTTTAATTTTATTGAGGATTTCTCTGCCTTTGTCGATCGTTTAAAGATGGTTTCCACAAATGCGTTAATAAAACAATATTAATGTGTCTGTTGCTTTGCTTGTTATATAACTTTTTATATACTACTGCTAAAGTCTCTTTAATACATGTAAAACACTATTACCGAGAAATGAGTACCAACTTCCGATATTACTCAATCATTCGTTTTATTACAGTTTTCCAGTCGACCTCCGAATTGTTTGTAAGCTGATGATTGAATGTAAAGCCAACGATGATATTATGCTGACATCAATTTCATTGAGGACATTATTTATGCAATGCAATTAGTCAAATAGAACCACCAATATGTCTACTTCCAAATACACATGTATCCTTTCATTGTGCCAGTAACATGTAACTTGTTCATGACTTGCTAATACTCTTTCAAATCCTGCGTACCATGACCTACAAAACGTTCTCCATGACACAATTATCAAAATAAAGTCGTTGGCAAATATTTTGGCAGTGAACAAGTAAGAAACTCACAATAAGTTACAACATTTAAAACAAACAATAAAGATCATGCGGGCACAAACAATATATAACAAAAGTTAACAACAAAATACTACAAAACAATAAACTAAAAGCATTCGTTCAGAACTTTTACTTACAGGGCTGGTGTTTTCAACGCTTTTCAATTATACCGTATTGCTAGAATAACATGATGATATACATAACATATACATACTTATAAAGAAGGTGGTATAGTTGCGAGCTCCAGAAATGGTTCCAGTTTTTTGGACACCAACTTTAAATATCTTACTTGTAAAGCTGAACGATCCATTGTTAGCGACAGATATTTGTCATGCTATTGCTATAGCATTCTGGAGATGATTCGCAGCAGTAAATTATATAAAACTTGAAAAAGTTATCCACAGCTTATCTGTTGACTTGGCTGCACATACAAATGGTTTGGTCCACAGTAATTATAGGATAACATGGCCCGAGCAATAATCATAATAATTTGCTAACTTTAATCGAACAAACAAATACCAGTTTTATAAATTTGGCTTCCGATTTTCATGTCCGACTAAATTTGCCCCTTCCGTTCAACCACAAAAAGTGCATCACCATTGCCATTATCATACATTAACGGGCGCAGGCGAAAATCTGATTCTTTGTTCACATTCATTTAGGATCTTTCCGTTTTTATTACAAAAAATATTGTAAATGTGAGTTTATCTTTAAAAATCCAAGGGTTTGCCTTTAAAGACATGACTGATTTGATATGTAAGACTTTTTTTATTGTTCTTTGGGGTATAGTGGGGTATCCAGAGATAACCTTGCAACGTTTCTTGGTTGATGACTACAATCCAAAATAAGCCCAGGCGAGGAATGAAGCACGAAATGTCTAGATAAGAAGCGTGATCACCGTCGCGTTGTAAGGGTGTGCAGCTTCTGTGTACAGCATTATGAGTGACGCCAGGCGTGTAGCTATGGCCAGTTTGGAGTTACGCAGATCGATGGCGGACAGCATATTAACCCCTTCATCCTCTAACCCCTTCGGTTTTTATTCTAGATATGGGATTTTCGGTATAACATTTCCTATATGAGACTGAGACAAACATGTTCGAAAATGACTGATAAAAAAACAAGCATTAGGCACATATAACGCAAACTGAACTATCTGGTCAGACTGGGGTCGTCTATACCACCACGATCCAGCGTTATCCCACCACCACCTGACGTTACATGCACCACTTCACCTGGTTCGTTTGGACATTGTGGTATTGTACTCTAGTGAAGTATTCCACACCACTGACAGTTAGCCATAGCAGCATCATTGCGCGATATTAAAATTGCGTCGTAAAACAATAATGATTCAAAAGTGTTTTCTTAAGAGATTTAAAATATCAATGCATATAAAAACATTCGGTAACTATATATAGGATCTGACACGAGTTGTCATTTAATACAATATTTTATTAAACGAGTTCATGAAATTTGTTAGTAAGCGAGCCTCATGGCGAGTTTAATAAAATTCTTGAATTAAATGACAACTCGTGTCAGATCTTTTTTATCACATGCTTAAAACGGTGTTTTTATTACCAATTAAGTTCCACTTTGTGAACCGATTGTTTGACAGCCAAAGTACTCAGAGTAGAATGTCAACGATGCGCCATATAAATAGTTCCAAATTTAAATGAAAAAAGTACCTAGCAGTTATCAAGTTTTAAAATCTGATAAAGCGCTTAAAAAGTCACAAATATAAAAATGTGAAGTACAATATCCAACAACATGAATAACGAACGATTTTAACCAAAAAAAAAACAAAAAACAATAAGTACACAATTTGATGACGTCACACTCAGAGTACATGCATTTACGCGGTTTATGTGACCTACATCGGTCTGTCAAGTTTTACTGTGTGCACGGATTTAAAAGTTATTCGCTGTCGCTTTCTAGGATGATTTTGCAGCGTTTTCTTTGTGTACATGGTGTTTCACAACATGCAGATGATAACGGCGAAGCCTTACTCTGTACTGCATGGATGTTGATGTTGAAAAAGTTAATTTCCACCAGGAATGTTTCCAGAGAACATGATGTTCTAGCCGCCATGGGATGTGTAATGAGATGTCTGTGCTGCGGAATTCGTATTTGTGTTTTCGGTAACCGACAGCTGATTAAATTGGCAAGCAAATGGCATTGATTACATATTGCTTGTGTTGGTCAAGATGGAGATGTTTGAAATGTTCTTGTGGTGATTGTCACTATTGTGGCTGTACAGTATTTGTTGACTGACTGGATATTTCTGTGACTAGTAATCTGCATTATCTGGTTGGCGGAACATTGTTATCAGAAAGTTTTTGTACAAGATGCTATCTGGCACTATGATTCGTTAGTCATTTGTCTCCCGGAAGTCTTTCAGCTTCATTATTGAGGTAAGTATTTGTTGGCATTTAAACCATTTTGTTTACAAACAATGCGTAGGGATATCTAGGTTGCGTGTGATTAGTCTGGCCAATAGAAATGTCTGATAGGTTATCTTACACATGTGTAAGATAAAAATATTCGTAATGGGTATATTACACGGAAAACAAGGGTAAGCATGTGATAAAATGTTGTATTCGACTCACGTAGATTTGTGCAGATGAATATTTCACTTGGATTGCGCCTCGTGAAATCTGAATCTGAAACCAATCGATTCAAGTACATCTGCCTGTTCAAAACACAGTTCTAATAACCGCGTTATATTGAGTCCGTAATATTGGACTCAATGTTAGAAAGTTTGAAAACAATAAAACGACGAATTCGGCAGCACAGCAAGATGTTCGTTTATGGCACAAGGACCAATGCCTTAAAGGAACTGTACAGCATTTGTTTATTTAAAGTAATTAATTTTAGATCGATTTTGAAAACAACTAACAGCTGTAATGAATCGTTCACAAATCCGTTTCCTGACGTGCTGTGTTCAATTGTAGAGTTCAAGAAAATTTCCACTGATTTCGATTAAACCTACGACGTCTTGGGTGAGAGACGGACACTTATACAACAAGACCACTATTCTCCTTTCATTATCTATTTATGAAAAAGGGCAAAGAAATTACCGCTTTTTCCTGAGCACTCGATCGTGTTCTTTTTCCCGGAAATGTCTGGCTTACGTGATCGAATTTCTGCAACCGAAGTGTTAGTTGATTTCAACCTAAGCTTATTTGTAATTATCGGTCAACTTGCCGCATTTGTAACACACTTTTTTATCAATTAATACCTTGTCTATAAATGATACCCCTTTGCACTGTAGCATTCTTTATAACCAATGTGCCAACGACATTTCTTTCAATACGTCAATGTTTTCGCCCTTTCCCATTCTTATAACAGTTTAATACGTTCGTATTAATTTTGGTTGTTAATTATATAGTGTTGCCATCAAACTATAAAGTATTAGAATTAAATTGCTTGATAGCCTCATTACATTTTGCTGCGAACGCGTTTATTCGAATAAGTTATGTCACGTTTTTCGTCCCGAATCATATTGCATCTGAATGCATGCATTTCTTTTACTGACATTTCAAAAATGACACCTTACGGCTGAGTGTATTGAGATACATAGATTGAAATATTTTTTGCGAGTCCCTCTCTTTGGCGATAACTGAACTTTTGTTTACAAATAATCACTGTTCACATTGTTTTTTTTTTTTCTTTTTCATGTATTATTAGGGAAATTTGTGTAAACATTTTAGCTTATCAATTACCTTAAACACATGGACAATAAACGATTAGCATTGATATATTCAATGCAACGCTGTTGAAGTGATTCTCGAGATGAGGCCCGACATTTAGTGGTAAGACAGTCATGTATCTCTTGAGGAAAATGCGTAGGTTTTTTTGCATTGCTACATGGCCTGATTGCGTATTTTTGATTTCCGCTATGTATGCGCAATGATTGCGCATTCATAAGTAAACCTAATGTGGACGACAGGTCACTGCAAGACCATATGTCTGAAAATGCAGTGGCATTATGTGTCTTGATCGAGTTTTTCAACTGTCTTCAAGAGATTAATACCATGTTTGCTACGCATGTTTAATACAGTCTATAAAACACAGGTCCTGTTCGACTTTGGTGTCCGGACGAACCCTTTGACAGGTACGATGGATTTTGATAAGTGTTCTTGCACAGGTTTGACACTATAAAATTCAAGTCAATATCGACATTGGTTACATTCCACTAATGTTTGATGAAGTTATGGCCCTTTAATAACCCTAACCCGTGCTCTGATGGAGCTTATATTTTGAATTTAATATGTATTGATAAATGTTGGAATAAGTAGTCTCAGGTTCTAGTTAACTCGGGTTTCACTGACAGTTTAAGACGGTAATCCCATCATAAATTGGTAAAGCTTAATTGATCAGTGTGTGTTCTGTGTGAGGTGAGTGTATTTGTATATATAGTGTTTATATACATTTGTGTCTCTAGTTCATTGTCGTTTAGGCCCTTGCCTTGTGACTCAAAATAGTTTGTTTGTTTTTAAATCGGTATGACCAAAATGGGTTCATAAAATTTAAAAAAAAATGAATTAAAGGTACCGTCAGACCCAGAAGGCTGATAATGCTTTGCTTGGACTGCAAAATGTTTACTGATCAACAAATGTATGTTATCCACAGGGCTAGTCGCAGTAAAGCTGATGAATACCAGCGCAGTCATATAGGAGGAAGACCGGAGTGTTTTCAGTATATTCCATGAGACAAGGTAGGAGGATCACATCAGAACATTCCTACACATGTAAAGCAAAAATGGTAAAGCATGTACTTGCATAACATAGGTCGTCGTCACTTTCATGCATCACATAATAAAATGTCATCATCATCCATCCTCATCATCATCACCACCACCACCACCACCATCATCATCGTCGTCATCATCATCAATCGAAAAAACAATGAGTGATGAGAATATTTTAAAAGGTTTATTTAAATGAATCATATAACACAATGACTTTGAAATATTAAAAAATATGTCAATTTGATGTTCAATATTTTCCAAGCATAAAAAATGTGGCAATTTCATTCAAGTGTAGATGTTATCAGAACTAATACCTTTTACAGAATAGTATTTTATTACATTTTGGCTCAAAATATCAGCATTGGTTTTATGCGCCAACTTTTTTTACACTGTCCAATAAACAATACACTATGGTGATAGCATTTATCATAATAAGAAGGAAACATAATATTCTTAGTCAATTTTTAACATCATTGAATTGAAAAGAGCTCTAAATTATAAAGATCGATTTAACATTCAAGAATTATTTACAGAATCATGACCAGAAGGTTATAGTACATTTTGACAAATGAAATTAATATACAATACAAAGTTTAGAGACGAATCAATCATATACAAAACAAAATTAACCAGTAATATACCAAAACTCAAATAAGCATATGCAGCAACAAAACAAGTTATGTATATCAAATAATTTCATATTGTTATTTATTGTAGTATATAAGGTAATATTTATAGTAATGTAAATCTTTCTTTTAATTTATTTAGTTACAAGATGACTACAATGATTGCTCTTTAAATTAAATAAAGTTATATTTACATTTGACCAGTACTCCCAATATCAGACAAAACAATAGGGAGCCTAAGGCAAATTTCTAAATCTTAAAGTATACTCTTGTAATATTATGACTTGAATTAACTTAGATTGGTTCAAAAACTGTTTCGGTAAAATACCGAGACAATCTGAATTTCATTACCATAGTAATATAAATGACTATTGGCCAGCAGCCGTCCTCCCTTTCCTTATTTGTTTATATTTATCAATATTCACAAGTAATTTCCAACATTCATATTATTCTGATAATAAATAAATACTTTCTTGCAATTCTACAGCATTGTGAACAAAACAATATTATCAGCATTAAGCATAAGAAGAAGTTAAACGAATCTATGTTGATACCATTATTAATTGTTCAATAGAAAACAAGGCTATATACATAATCCGTGTCGTACACCTATATTACACATTCATCTAGTCCACTCAATTCAATTTTAAATTCAAATCATTTATTTCATAAAAGTCACCGGCCCAAAACAATCATAATGCACAAACATATAGAAAAAAAGACAATAACAGGTGAATTGTGAAAACAAGTTGTAGATCAAGAATACTTCACTGAGAACATATGTAGCGATAAATGTGCATATAATACCATGTACAAAGAAGAAAAACATTATATACATTTATGAATAATCATACCCTAGTATGGTGATTTTAATACTGTTATGGATGGTCATATATGTCAAGAATGATTTGACTGAGAAAAGAATATGTAGTGGTAAATGTGCAAATAATACCATGTACAAAAGAGAAAAACATTATATTCATTTATGAATACCCTAGTATGGTGATTTTAACACTGTTATGGAAGTTCATTATTTACCAATTCTTCCCGCAACTCTAAAGCATAGAATATGAACATTAATAAGTTATTGACAGTGCTATCTGTTGTTGTGTTCAGTAAGAGATAAAATTTCTGCATGCTCGGATTTATGTAATACTTGCTGGGGAGAAAGGAACTGAAAGTAGTACATTTCATTATAAAATGGTGATCAGTTTCAATTTCTAGTTAGCATTGTTCTGAACCATATATTAATATTGGCGCATTTTTTGTATCAAATATTTTAAAATACGACGTTTGATGAAGATGTCCAAATTTGTATAGTTAACAACGAAATCAGCACTTTCCAGTAGTAGCCTGTCCATTTGTCATTCTTGTAAACGATAGTTGTTGCGAAAGAAATACACCAACATATTGGAAGTCGTTTAAAATATCCCTTTTCAGTCTTCCAGAGTTTGCCCCTATTTTTGTAAGCCATGTCATTGGTTTTCTTAGTATTGACAGTAAGGTTAATCCTGTGTAAAGATTAATAGTTTGTTAAGTATTCTTTGAAGGCCTATTACAGTGTCCGCCTATAAAGCCAAATCGTCTGTGGATAGTAGTCATAATATTTCTCGCCCATCAGCGAAGAGCTAACCTCCTTATTCCATTCAACTCTTTATAATACTTCACTCTTGAAAGCAAAGATATAACAATGCAAAATGTTTTTCAATAATAAAATCGACAAACATACAGCATACAGTCACCTATAATGATCAAGAATACGCGTCAGTAATCAATGATGTTCAACATGTTATCTACCCATACTCAACCTAAGATAGCCTGTGCTTCAATATATACAGAGTAACCTTTGGCCAACTAAGATATTATATTAAGTTAAGCTGAAAAAATAACTAATGTAATCATTGATAAGTTCTGAACTTAACATATGAAACAAACAGATCAACAACGATACCTCATGCAGATATGGATAGGCTATCAAAAGCCACCGTTTCCATTATATCTTTTTTGCTTACTCTTTTTCTTTTCTTTTCAAATGATAATGTTTGTAGCTAATCAGTTGCAAAAAAACGATGGTGTAGCATCACTTCCTCTATAGAATATGCTCATGCTGCATCAGGAAGATTCTGTCTGTCTAATTCTGAAACAAGATGAAACTCTGTGATTAGCAGAAATATAGTTATTGTTCTTGTACAATGCACTTCATCGAATTGTGCTTCACCATTGGATGAAGTGTAATTGAATTCTATCCAGTAGTTATGAAGTTATGCTCTGGACAAGAAAAAATAACAATGGTAATTAATCTATGCTAAGCTAAAATAGCTAGTAGCAAAGATATAACAAAAGTGACAATGCGATAGACAAAGTCATAACCAAAGTGGCGATGCCATAGCCAAAACGGCCATTTAATAAGCAAAGTGGCAGTGCAATAGCCAAACTGTAACGTCGCAACAAAAGTGGCAATGTCAAAGAAAAAATAACAATTCCAAAGCCAGAGTGACAATGTCATAATCAAAGTAGCTTTGCCATACCCCAAAATGTCATAGCCAAAGTGACAATGCCACAGCCAAAGTGACAATGTCATACCCCAAATGGCAATGTCATAACCAAAGTGACAATATCATAGCCAAAGTGGATATGTCAGTGGCAATATCATAACCAAAGTGACAATGTCATAGCCAAAGTGGCAATGTCAGTGACTATGTCAAAACCATAGTGACAATGGCATAACCAAAGTGACAATGCCATAACCAAAATGGCATTGTCATAGCCAATTTGCAATGTCCTAACCAAATTGATTAAGTTTTAACCAAACTGGCAATGTTATAGCCAAAATGATTGACAGTGGCAATGTCATAACTAAAGTAAATGGTAAGGTCAAGACCAACGGGGCAATGTCATAACCAAAGTGGCAATGTCATAACCAAAGTGGCTATGTAAAACAAAAGTGGCAATGTCATAGTCAAATCGCAATGTTATAAGCCATAGCCAAAGTGACAATGCCATAGCCAAAGTGGCAATGTAATAGCCATAATGGCAATGTCATTACCAAAGTGACAATGTAATGGCCAAAATGGCCAAAGGGTCAATGCCATAGCTACAGTTGCAAATCCATAGCCAAAATGACAATAATATAACCAAAGTGGCAATGTCATAGCGAAAGTGGCAATATTTAAGCTATAGTGGCAATGTCATAGGCAAGTGACAATGCCTTAGCCAGAGTTTCAACTTCATTACCAAAGTGGCAATACCATAGCCAAAGTGACAATGCCATAGCCAAAGCGACAATGTCATAACCAAAGTGACAATGACATATTTAAAGGGGCAATATCATAGCTGCAGTGGCAATGTCATAACCAAAGTGGCAATGCCATTAAATAAATATCATATGGCAGCATGTGAGACATTGATATTGTCAATCCGATTGCAGAATATCACCCGAGGCGTTAACTGTGGGTGACATTCTGTTTCGAGGGTATACACTATCGATGTCACACATGCTGCCATATGATATTGATTTTATTATACCGAACAAAATTAAGTACATACAAAGTTTTAAAATATTTTCAATCATTTAATTAAACAAGTTTAGCAAGATAAACAAAATATAGAATAATAAATTGATTATATATAGAACAAAATTCCACCGTTAATTAAGCTAAAATTCCTTCAAAATCTGACAGTTCCTGTCGTCTGATGTTTTTGTGCACACATTGAATGGTGACATCGCTGCTGTTAGTGTATAAGGGAGGCAATCACTTCATGATTTAGCTAAAATATTAAAGCAGGTATTTTCCCTTATATGACATTCAAAATATCACTGCGGTCACATGACCTGACAGTGAATTTTCACTTGGTCACGTGTTAAAAAGGTTGAAAATGTTTCTGATTAAGTCAAAATATCTCTTTTTCGGGTAATAGCATCAAAACGACAATGTCATAACCAAAGTGGCCAAGTCCGTGGCAATGTCATAGTCAAAGTTGAAGTGTCATAACCAAATTGGCAATGTCAAAACAAAAGTGAGGACAGTGGCAATGTCATAGCAAAAGCGACGATGTCAATGGCATAACCAAAATAAGTGGCAATGGCAGTGGCAATGTCATAACGAAAATAAGTGGCAATGTCATAACCAAAGTGGCATTTTCAGTAGCAATGTCATAACCAAAGTAAGTGGCAATATCATAGCCAAAGCGACGATATCAATGGCATAACCAGAATAAGTGGCAATGTCATAACCAAAGTGTCATTTTCAGTGGCAATGTCATAACCAAAGTCAGTGGCAATGTTAGTGACAATGTCATTACGAAAGTAAGAGGCAATGTCATAAGCAGTCAATGGCAATGTCATAACTAAAGTGGCAATGTCAGTGGCAATGTTATAACCAAATAGACAATGTCAGTAGCAATGTCATAGGCAAAGAGGCAATGTCATAACCAAAGAAGCAATGTCAGTAGCTATGTTTTAACCAAAAGGGTAATGTCATAACGAAAGTAAGTGGCAATGGCATAACCAAAGTGGCAATGTCAAAAATAAAGTGACAATGTCAGTAACAATGTCATAACTAAAGAGTCCATAATTAAAGTGTCCATGTCAGTGGCAATGTCAAAACTAAAGTGGAAATGTCAGTGGCAATATCATAACCGAAGTGTCAATGTCATAACCAAAGTGTCCATGTCAGTGGCAATGTCATAACCAATGTGGCAATGTCAGTGGCAATGTCATAACCAATTTGCAATGTCAGTGGCAATGTCATAACCAAAGTTGCAATGTCAGTGGCAATGTCATAGCCAATGTGGCAATGTCATAACCAAAGTGGCAATGTCATAGCCAATGTTGCAATGTCATAACCAAAGTGACAATGTCAGTGGCAATGTCATAAATTAAGTGGCAATGTTATAGCCAATGTGGTAATGTCAAAACCAAAATGGCAATGTCAGTGGCAATGTCATAACCAAAGTGGCAAAGTCATAACTGAAGTATCAATGTCATAACCAAAGTGGCAATGTCAGTGGCAATGTCATAACCAAAGTGGCAATGTCAGTGGCAATGTCATAACCAAAGTGGCAATGTCAGTGGCAATGTCATAACCAAAGTGGCAATGTCATAGCTTAAGTGTAAATGACGAAATGTCATAGTCATGTGTTGAAATGAATATAAAGACCATATATAGAATACAAGTTTACAGCTGATAAACATATTTAGCAATCCTTTAAAGCCTTACTCAACCCGGATTTATGGTCAGGTTAAAAAGTTCTCGACCACCGACTTAAAAACCTCAGAATTCCCAGGTCTAAACGATTAAAGTATCACAGTTTGACTGTTCTGAAAACTTTGTTTATCTTGGAATGAGGCAATTTTTGTGTAAATGTCTTGAAACCAGTAATAGAAGATTGCTGACAAAATATCACATTTTTTCAATAACTAGTAAATTAAAATGCATGAAATTTGATGTTTAAAGGCTAAAAGCGTTACTAATGCTTTAAGAAAAATGTAAATTATTATGTAATTGCAAACAATTTAGATCTGTTATATTGTAAGCTATCTTATATGTCTGAATTGAAAGCATTCCAAAATTGTGTTACTAAATATCAAAACTGTTAATCTGTAAGAGTGCAGCTTTAGGGAGTGTAAGAGCAAGGTAGAAGGAATGACAACGAAAACTTCGAGAGCATTTAACTATCCGTGTTTCTTTGCAATAGGGCAAGGTAAACATATTTGTTTTATATTGCTTTTTAGCCATAGGACAAAGCATACTATAAATATCGATCTGACAAGCCTTTTTGTGCTCGACATCTGACAGAAAAACAAATAATGGTCATGAACACTTACCTCCTTACCAAATATAAGGACCTTGGACCCAAGCATACTTTAGTTATGAATAGGGCAACTTTTAGTCCACCGACTGACCGACATATGAAAAGATGACATACCTTGTTTTCCACAGAACCTTAATTTAGATATCCAGCCAAGCGCGATCAGAATAGGTACTGCCACAAGCAAAATCAACCAATCACTGTTATCCGTTTTTGCTTCTATACTGCCAGCAAATTCTGCTTTTTTCCTGCCATCTGTTTCTGCTTCTTTACTGCCATCAGTTTTGACTTCGACTATAAACGATACATATGCATTCAAAATGGGCATATGCTTAATCTAACACATTGAAATTACTTTCTAGCAATGAGAATGACGGAATAAGGAAAATTCCAGTAAAACATATATACCCCGGGGGGAAGGCAATTAATTTTATAGTATATGGGTGGGTGTCTTTTTCTGCTAATTTGGACACCAATAGGGTAAATTTGCTTCTGTAGGGGTGGCATGATTTAAAAGTGCCTTCCTCCCAGGGGGTTATATGTTTAAATGGAATAGCCCTAAAATACTTTGAAATTACATAATATGCAGGCCTTGGCCAGTATATAATATTGATCTTATGCTTATCCTTAGACATGCCTCAGTGATTCCATTCAGCCTATTGGCAAGCTAAATATTCAAAACACTTAGTTTCAAATCTTAAATTTAAGCTCAATCTAAGTTGCTCATTAAATGCAACGGCCCAAGTACACACTAGCCTAGGTAACTTAATCCTTTCGCTTTCCTTCTGACCCCATTTTTTTCATAAAGGTAACAAGCTTAAGCATCTTATTTTATTACAGTACACCAGATAATTTCTTACTTTATCTTTGTTTTACTAAGTGAACCTTATTTTGTTGTGAGTATCATAAAGGTAATAATTCTTTTAAAAGTCAAAATTTATAAGTCTTGATAATACATAATTATACCAAATTGAAAATAGTGAGCTTAGCACAATATAGGTTACACTTAATAGATGCTATTTGTTTTTATTTTAATGCATTACAAATTTATTATGTTCAACTCATTTTACTTTAATGATCAATCAAAAAGCAATCCTTTGTGCTCCAGTTGTGCCTTAGTTTATTATATATTCAAGGACTGACAAAGTTATTGGATTTTTTTTTTAATATAAAAGGGCATTTTTGTACTTTGCAATATCTTAACCACTTTTTACCTGTGATGTTCGCCAAAGCCATTGTAGCATTATTGCAGTGAACAAGTTGTCCATTGACGTGTACTGTGTCCAATCCGCCAGTCACTGACTCTATTTGAATAGACATCTCCGTCTGGGATGGTAGGCTAAAGTTGACCCTGCATATACTGCCATTCTCAAAATGGGCATGGTATACACCATCATCGGAGGCATTGCTCAAATAGGCGTTATTATACATAGGATCACAGTAAGCTATTAGGCGTCCGTTGCCTCTGAAAAGGGTACTGTGGCCATTTGTTGTGCTCCAAGTGGCATTTACCACCTCATCACGTAACTCCAAGTTGCAATGACCACTGGTTGCACCTTTAATTATAGGATAAAATGATAGGTATAGAGTAAATGTATATCAGTTTGATTAAAGTTCTGGGCTTTTTCTATAGTACCCATGGGTCTGACTATCCGACCCATTCCCAAAGCAAAATATATGATATTTTTCCAAATCTTAAGAAAACTAGAAGCGCCGAAATGCGACGAAACCAGGTTTTTGTTATGGGCAATCAGAAATTATAGCCAATTAATTTGTTGTATGAGCAAGTTCATTCTGCAGCTTCATATAAGCTATATTCACACTAAGATTCATCACTATCCATCAATTCTAAATAAGTTGTTGGGCAGAAAAACATTTTTCTATTTTAGGAACAGTGACCTTGACCCCACCTCCCAAGCTAGCTCTTCACATAAGCAACCTTCGCTCTAAGTTTCATCAATATCTATCAATGCTAACTAAAGTTATTGGGCAGAAACCATTTTTCTATTTTTAGCAACAGTCACCATGACCCCATCCCCCTCAAAAGAAATTCCAAGCTTGCTCTTCACATAAGCTACTAGTACCTACACACAAAATTTCGTCAATATCTGTCAATCCTAACTAAAGTTATTGGGCAGAAACCATTTTTCCATTTTCAGTAACAGTGACCTTGACCTTCGCTCCACCCCCCTCAAAAGCAATCCCAAGCTAGCTCTGTACATAAGCTAACTACACACCAAGTTTTATCAATATCTATCAATGCTAATTAAAGTTATTGGGCGGACACCATTTTTAAAGTTTTAGTAACAGTGACCTTGACCTTAGCCCCACCCCCTCAAAAGCAATCCCAAGCTAGCTCTTTACATAATCAACACACACACCAAGTGTAATCAATATCTATCAATGCTATCAAAAGTTATTTGGCAAAAAACATTTTTCTATTTCAAGTAATAGTGACATTGACCGTAGCCCCTCCCCACTCAAAAGCAATCCCAAGCTAGCTCTTCACATGCTACCTACACACCAAGTTTCATCAATATCTGTCAATCCTAACTAAAAGTGGGTGGAAACCATTTTTCTATTTTTAGTAACAGTGACCTTGACCTTAGCCCCAACCCCCTCAAAAGCAATCCTAAGCTAGCTCTTTACATAAGCTACCCACACACCAAGTTTAATCAATATCTATCAATGCTATCAAAAGTTATTTGGCAAAAAATATTTTCTTATTTTAAGTAACAGTGACATTGACCATAGCCCCTCCCCACTCAAAAGCAATCCCAAACTAGCTCTTCACATGCTACTTACACACCAAGTTTCATCAATATATGTCAATCCTAACTAAAGTTATTGGGCGGAAACCATTTTTCTATTTTTAGTAACAGTGACCTTGACCTTAGCCCCAACGCCCTCAAAAGCAATCTCAAGCTAGCTCTTTACATAAGCTACCCACACACCAAGTTTAATCAATATCTATCAATGCTAACTAAAGTTATTTGGCAAAAAACATGTTTCTATTTTAAGTAACACTGACATTGACCGTAGCCCCTCCCCACTCAAAATCAATCCCAAGCTAGCTCTGCACATAATATACCTACACACCAAGTTTCATCAATATCTGTCAATCCTAACTAAAGTTATAGGGCAGAAACCATTTTTCTATTTTTAGTAATAGTGACCTTGACCTTAGCCCCTCCCCACTCAAAAGCAATCCCAAGCTAGCTCTGTACATAAGCTAACTACACACCAAGTTTTATCAATATCTATCAATGCTAATTAAAGTTATTGGGCGGACACCATTTTTAAATTTTTAGTAACAGTGACCTTGACCTTAGCCCCACCCCCCTCAAAAGCAATCCCAAGCTAGCTCTTTACATAATCAACACACACACCAAGTGTAATCAATATCTATCAATGCTATCAAAAGTTATTTGGCAAAAAACATTTTTCTATTTCAAGTAATAGTGACATTGACCGTAGCCCCTCCCCACTCAAAAGCAATCCCAAGCTAGCTCTTCACATGCTACCTACACACCAAGTTTCATCAATATCTGTCAATCCTAACTAAAAGTGGGTGGAAACCATTTTTCTATTTTTAGTAACAGTGACCTTGACCTTAGCCCCAACCCCCTCAAAAGCAATCCTAAGCTAGCTCTTTACATAAGCTACCCACACACCAAGTTTAATCAATATCTATCAATGTTAACTAAAGTTATTTGGCAAAAAAAATGTTTCTATTTTAAGTAACACTGACATTGACCGTAGCCCCTCCCCACTCAAAATCAATCCCAAGCTAGCTCTGCACATAATATACCTACACACCAAGTTTCATCAATATCTGTCAATCCTAACTAAAGTTATAGGCAGAAACCATTTTTCTATTTTTAGTAATAGTGATCTTGACCTTAGCCCCTCCCCACTCAAAAGCAATTCCTAGATAGCTCTTCACATAAGCTACCTACACACTAAGTTTCATCAATATCTATCAATGATAACTTATGTTATTGGGCAGAAACCATTTTTCTATTTTTAGTAACAGGCGAACTTGACCTAAGCCCCACCACCCTCAAAAGCAATCCCAAGCTATCTCTGCACATAAGCTACCTACACACCAAGTTTCATCAATATCTGCCAATGCTAACTAAAGTTATTGGGCAGAAACCATATTTCTATTTTAAGTAACAGTGACCTTGACCATTTTTCTATTTTAAATAATAGTGACCTTGACCTTAGCCCCTCCCCACTCAAAAGCAATCCCAAGCTAGCTCTTCGCATAAGCAACTTGTACACCAAGTTTCATCAATATCGGTCAATGATTACTAAAGTTATTGGGCAGAAACCATTTTTCTATTTTAAGTAACAGTGACCTTGACCTTAGCCCCTCCCCCCTCAATAGCAATCCCAAGCTAGCTCTTCACATAAGCTACCTACACACCAACTTTAGTCAATATCTATCAATCCTAACTAAAGTTATTGGGCAGAAACCATTTTTCTATTTTTAGTAACAGTGACCTTGACCTTAGCCCCACCCCCCTTAAAAGCAATCCCAAGCTAGCTCTTCCCATAAGCTACCTACACACCAAGTTTTATCAATATCTATCAATGCTCACTAAAGTTATTGAACAGAAACCAATGTTTGACGAACGCACGCCCGCCCCTCCGCCCGCCGAACGACAACCTCATTCTAATAACCCAATTTTTGTTGAAAACCTGGTTAAAAATCCCAATCATTTTTTTTATGAAAGCATTCAGAGATCAGTATGAAATATTATTCATGTCATGATTTATTGCCATAGATACTTACACCCCTTGGATTGATATTTCAGCTGTTTTAGGTCTTTTGAAAGGGAAAAGAAACTAATATTTAATAATTTTCTCATTCCCGAAATACTGAAAAGCTTGTTCTTTTAACTGTAAAGTTTACCAATCTAGGCATATTTTGTGACGCAAATTTTCCAAAAATGTCTAGGATCTTTTTCCCATATTGAGCAGAAAAGGCCCTAAATGACAAAATGCCACTTTTACATGTACTTGGGTGCTATTTTTAATGCCATATTCACAGGGTGCTTGTGTGTTGCATATTGCACATCCACAATGTAGAGGACACATGTAAAACATGTGATATACAGTAGACAGCTAGTTTTTTTTTAACCAAGCTTAATATTGTTACAAAATCTAAAAAAAGTAATAAACTGTATTTATAATTATAAGTTGTGTGTCAGTGAGCATACAAAAACCATTTAGTAAGCAAGATAGAACTTCAATATTATATTGTATGAGTAGCAACATGTCTAAGTATTTAAAAAAATACAAGTATGACAAGTAGTGAAGGGTTCTCAATAAGTTTTCATTAAACTTAAATAGTGAAGTAACCAACGAGGTACTAATATTTGTATTAAAAATCTGAAACAGCCCAATTGTCATTTGAACTGCTTGCTGGTCATGATCAACCTGCTTACAAAGGTGTAGGTCAAAGAGATTGAACATTCTTCAGCTGTTGATTGGAAATGGATTTTCAGCCTAAGTTCACCACAATCTTGACCTTTGACCACAAAATCAAAAAGGTTCATCTCCTGACATGAACAACCTGCGTTCTAGGTTTTGGGTCCCTGAGCCTAAGTATTCTTCAGTTATTGATCGAAAACAGATTCTCAGCTAAGGTCACCACGCCTTTGACCTTTGACACACTTACCTCAAAAGTAAAAGGATTCATCTGCTGGTCATGACTAACCCAGCCAGGTGTGAGGTCCCTGTGCCTTAGCTTTCTTCAGATATTAAGCAGAAACTGAAGGGTTTAACACACCGAATATTATATGCCTCCCTTCGGGGGCATAAAGATACTTTAAATGTACTCAACATAATGATATAAATGTATATATACATGTACTTTTTGCAATATATATCTAATTTACTTAATACCTTTGATGTTCGCCAAAGCCATTGTAGCATTATTGCAGTGAACAACTTGTCCATTGATGTGTACTGTGTCCAATCCGCCAGTCACTGACTCTATTTGAATAGACATCTCCGTCTGGGATGGTAGGCTAAAGTTGACCCTGCATATACTGCCATTCTCAAAATGGGCATGGTATACACCATCATCGGAGGCATTGCTCAAATAGGCGTTGTTAAACATAGGATCACAATAAGCTATTAGGCGTCCGTTGCCTCTAAAAAGGGTACTGTGGCCATTTGTTGTGCTCCACGTGGCATTTACCACCTCATCTCGTATCTCCAAGTTGCAATGACCACTGGTTGCACCTATAATTATAGGATAAAATGATAGGTTTATAGAGTAAGTACATGTACATCAGTTTGACTTACCGTTTTAAAGTTACAAAGTGCAACTTTTACATGTAATTGTGTGCTATTTTGAATGCTATATAAGGTGCTCGAGCATTGCGTATACACATTTAAAGCTTCTAACAATGTGATAAAAACATAAAAATATAACCCAAATTGTTTTATTCATTTTAAGAAGTTATTAGTTACAGTCGAAAACAATACATATGAAAAACGTCCTTGTTAAAATAATTAATACTTAATATCTCATATAGCCGTACCAATTGTGCTTTATATATTGTGCATGCTAATGCCGCCCCTATGTGGGGACCTTATGCTTTTGTGAAATAAAAGTTGAAAGTTGAAAAGTTGTAAGATATATTGAGGACACATGTTAAGTATGTGATCTATGACAAAAAGGTCAGAACAAGCTCAATATGGAAACAACGTGTGAAAAGTAAAGTGTTTCAATGCGGGAAATTGGGCATTCATATAGCATAATATAAAGAGTGATTTGCAAACAAAAGAATTTATCATTCTTACATGCTCAAAGTATTAAGATGAACCAATTTCTTAATTTTTAGAAAGAACTTCTTGCTCCCGTTTCTCCCCTAAATCTGGCACCAAGGTACAGTTTTACAAACGTGATTCATTAAATAATATTTCTTAGCTCATGTAATTGAGTAAAAACACAAGTTTCACCACTAGATATCAACTATATCTAAAGTTCTGCAATGATAACCATTTGCTTTTATTTGAGTTACAGTGACCTTGACAATGACCCTAATGACCAAACAAGAGAGCCCTGAAGGCCCTGTATCGCTCACCTGATCCAATAAAGATCATCAAGAATAACATTCTGATAAAGTTCCATGAACATATGGTCATAAATGTGGCCTCTAGAGTGATAACATGCTTTTCCTATTATTTGATCTGGTGACCTAGTTTTTGACCGCACGTGACCCAGATTCGAACGTGGCCTAGAGCTAATCAATATAAACATTTTTACAAAGTTTCATGAACATACAATCATAAATGTGACCTCTAGAGTGCCAACAAGCCTTTCCTATGATTTGACCTGGTGACCTAGTTTTTTACCACACATGACCCGGATTCAAACATGACTTAGAGATTATAAATATTAACATTCTGACCAACTTTCATGATGTAACTTTTATAAATGTGACCACTAGATTGTTAACAAGCTTTTCCTTAAATTTAACCTGATGACCTAGTTTTTGACCGCACATGACCCTGATTCGAACATGGCCTAGAGCTTATCAATATATACATTCATATACATTCTGACAAAGTTTCATGAACATGCAGTCATAAATGTGACCCCTAGAGTGCCAACAAGTTTCCCATGATTTGACCTGGTGACCTAGTTTCTGACCACACATGACCCATTTTAAACATGACTTGGAGATTATTAATATAAACATTCTGACCAACTTTCATGAAGTAACATTTTTAAATGTGACCTCTAGATCTTTAACAAACTTTTCCTTAAATTTGACCTACTGACCTAGTTTTTGACTGCACATGATCCAGATTCGAACTTGGCCTAGAGCTTATCAATATATACATTCTGACTAAGTTTCATGAACATACAGTCATAAATGTGACCTCTAGAGTGCTAATCAATATAAACATTATGACAAAGTTTCATGAACATAGAATCATAAATGTGACCTCTAGAGTGCCAACAAGCTTTTCCCATGATTTGACCTGGTGACCTAGTTTTTGACCGCACATGACCCAGATTAAAAATTGACTTGAAGATTATTAATTTAAACATTCTGACCAACTTTCATGAAGATACAGTCATAAAAGAAACCTCTTGAGTGTTAACAAGCTTCAATTTGATCTGGTGACCTTTTTTTTTGACCACACATGACCCAGATTCGAACTTTACCTAGAGATTATTGATATTAACATTCTGACTAAGTTTCCTGATGATACAGTCATAAATGTGACCTATATAGTGTTAACAAGCTTTTCCTTTAATTTGACCTGGTGACCTAGTTTTTAACCCAAGATCACCAATATCGAACTCGTCCAAGATCTTATTGAGGGTAACATTCTGACCAAGTTTCATTAAGATTGTGCACAAATTGTGACCACTACAGTGTTAACAGTCAAATTGTTGACGACGGACTACTGACGACTACGACGGATACAGGGCCATCACAATAGCTCACCTTGAGCACTTCGTGCTCAGGTGAGCTAAAAAGCAATACCAACTAACTAATTTTAACATTCAGAATTGAGTGTCAACATTTTTTTCTACTTTTAGCAATAGGTACCATGACCTTGTTCCCTAGATTTGAACAGCATGTACATCTTCATAAAAGCTTGTTACAACAGCTTTAAGTAATGGAGATTATTTTTTCTATATTTAGTAACATCGACACAAACCTTGATCCTACCAACCCCAAAACAAATCCAAAGCTATGTCTTCAAATAAGCTCCCTTTATAAAAGATTTCATCACTAACCATCAGTTTGCCCCAGGACTTCCGTTAAAGGATGTTTGGAAGTATATTACTCCCTAGAAATAGGTTTAAACTTCCAAACTTAATTCCTTGGAAGTACAAAAACTTCCATAATTTTAAAGAAAACTTCCAAAGTCAAAAGCTTGGAAGTTCAGAATATGAAAACCTGGTGTCAATATTACTTTTATGCTCACAATTTCAATCAGTCTTGAAGTAAAATGAATTATTATAATATATTATATCTGTGAATTCGGCAAGATAATTTTTTATATAGTTTCAAATTATTTTATTTTTAACATCTGTCATCCTATTTTGAAAATACTGGAAAAAGTGTATTCGGGGAGACTTAAACTTCCACATTTCAGTGAAAAACTTCCAATATTGATGGTCAGGAAGTTCATACTTCCAGTTTCAAATTCTTAATGGAAGCCCTGGAACTTCGCCCTTAATGAGCGGAAACCACCTGTCTTACACCCGCCAGCCTAAAACAATGTACTGTACAGTATGTACCCCAATCAAATAACCAGGATGTTTAAACCTGTCCACAATGTTTTGTAATCTTGAACAAAATAATTAAAATCTCACAAGAATATGTAACAAATTAATTACCTGCAGACTTCATATGGTTAATGAAAAACCATAAACAAATCAGGTACTTCAGCTACAACAAAGTATAGAATGAAACATGAAACATGAAGAGCCATCTTGTGTAACTGTCGAAAAAAACACTAACTCACAAAAATTTCATACCATACCATTGACAAAGTTTATATATAAATGTTTAAATAACATACTGTAAGTAAAATGAATCCCTCATGTTTTTGGACCAAAAATTAGTTTTCCCGGTAATGCATCTGAAAACACTTAATTTATCATTTGTTTAACTCAATGATATTGAAATTGCAGAAAAAAATACAGAAATAGCATAAAAAAGTATTTTTGTTTTAGTTGGGTTCGAACCCACGCCAGTAAAGTCAAGAGAAAATTAGAAAACAGGCGGCTGGTCCACATGGCCACTGGGACTTTAACAAATATATAGTGGATAATTATGTTGACCTGTTAATGATACATTGATAACATCACATGATAATGTCAATGAACCAATCATGAAACACCACAGCCGTAATTAATTTTTGCATTTTACAAACCATGAGCGAGTTACTTCAAGATGAGTTTTCAAATATGCAATTATATTACCTTCTTATCACTTATACACTCTGTCTGTTCCGTACATACAGCAGGTGGCATCTCCTTTTCTTTATCTCGTCTGGCATAGTTTTTAAGCTTCACTTTTGTATTTTCAATACTTTCGTTCATTTTTACATTTTTACATTTTTTTAATGAAATGTCTTCACTAGTTTGATTGTTGACATCATAATTGTCTGGTACAACAGCTTTAACCTGTGAGTAATATTTGAAAGGGTTGGCAAGCACACCCCAAAACGATGTTACCAGATCAGGTAAAGATGGTAATCCAACAACGTCTTTCTGCATGGGTTTACTATAATGAGAATCTGTGGAAGATGGTGATCCCATTTGAACTTGAGGTCTGGATGACTGAAGAGACATATTCCTATACAGCTTGGATGCCCGGTTATCAAAAACGGCTGTCAATGATGTATTTTTATTCTGAAAAGAAAATGACATCAGAACTGAATAATTATATTTAATAGTTGGCAAAGACAAAAAAAAATATAGAACAAAATTATGAATAAGTGAACATTTTCTAAATTAAGATAAAAAAATGATACATATCTGCTGTAATACTATTTACTCATTTTTAATTTGAGCTTTTATTGAACTCTTTTCTACTACAGTTGAACACCGCTATTCCAAACACCGTTTATCCGAAATTATCGCTATTTCGAAATTATTTTTCTGTCCCGATTTTACCTCTTCTTTGTTTTACTAAATTTTAGGTCTTTATTCCGAAATCCCTATTCCGAAAAGCGATTTGGAAATAATCGCTACTCCGAAGTAAATATTACGGTCCCGATTTTATTTTTCACTCCTATTTAACAATTCTTATTTCAAACTTGATCGTGTTAAAGTTTTTGTCATACCATTCTGCGAATGCACTCGGGCTTGAGGTGACAATGGAGCACAAATCGCGCTTGTTAAAAAATGACATTCAGCACGCGTATGTTACAAACATCAGTCAGAAAATGAGCGATTCATTTAGGTGATGACATTCATGTAGTGTGTATATACATGTAATTGCTGGTTAACACAATACGAATATCATTCGAAAATGTCTATCTCATCTGATTTGATCGCTGCATTGTTCATTCGACCCGCTACCGAACAATCTGAATGCATACAATTGTGCTGTCATTATATTTTTAAATGTTAGATGTTGTTTTAAATGAAAAAGTATAATAACGAATTGTTTGTCATTTATTAAACACTAAATCAACAAATATTTTTGTATATGAAAGATAACTTAAACCAAGTGTATCGTATTGGTAACGTGTAACCGACATTGCAATATTTATGACATAGT
Source organism: Mya arenaria (assembly GCF_026914265.1). Classification (NCBI taxonomy): domain Eukaryota; kingdom Metazoa; phylum Mollusca; class Bivalvia; order Myida; family Myidae; genus Mya; species Mya arenaria. The sequence continues at coordinate 67,608,131 of NC_069128.1, read as the reverse complement.
ATTTCACGTCATCTATAACTCGCAAACGCTGTCATTTGTAAAAAAATTGTTAATCCGAAACATCGCTATTCCGAAGTAATTTGTTGGGTCCCAGTATGATTTTGGATTAATGGTGTTCAAATGTATTTTTATTCTTGATATATTCATTTTGAAAATAAATTGTTAATTGCTTTCTTATGTCTAAGGACCCCTTCTACAGACTTGGTACAAAGTGGAAGCAATGTGAATTTGTGCACCCAGCAAGAATTAGAACTCTGGGTTATAATTCTCATTGAACCCCCTTCCTAATTTTTTTAAAACGGCCAAAAAATATACTTCATATGTTAAATGCCAATAAAAATAGGGTCAGATTTTTATTTTTCTTTGCACATGAAGATGTTGCACATAGATGAGGCATAAATAAAGAATACAATTATATTCAGTGTTGAGTTTTATTTATTCAACATTTGTCTGGTGAATCCTGACCATAAAAACTAAGACAAAACACAAAGTTGTTCATAGTGGGTATACTTTTTGCTAAACAGCCTCTGGACAATTGCATTTTTTCCAGCAGCCAGTGTTTGACACTAACAGGGTCCAAGGATCCCGAAGACACAAAATTTCCAGAAAAGGGCATCAGAACTTTGAAGTGCGGAATTCCGTTGGGAGACTTAAATTTCAGACTTATAAAGGCTACACATGAATAAATAAATAGCGTTTCACCAATGACTATTACTTAAGTTGTAAAATGATATTATTATTATTATCAATAATAAGTCACACACATCAAACCAAAAGTATGGCTTACTTTGTTTTTTACTTACGTCATGAATATATAAATGAACAGGTCTTTCACAGTGTGCATGCGGGTTAATATGCTTCCGTTTTGTTGTTTACATTATCTACAAGATCAGAGGTGACAGAGATTTATCATCGTTACAATATATGTGGAATTATATCGCTAATGTGTCAGAACCGCCCAAAAAAGATGCCAATACTGCTGACATTAATGCATTAATGATGGGACCTTTTAGTTGTTACAGTTACATTTACGGCACAAAAGACTGGCATCCTACTATTCAGCATTCTTTGTTAATTTGCATCCAACAAATCAATATTCTTTGTTAAATTTAAAGACATATTTTATAGCTTTGATAAAAAATTATAGAAATAAGTTTCCGAAAGTTTTATTAATTATCTTCAATCAATGCATAAAATTTTACAACAATTCCATTCTGCACACATTAAACAGATGTCTAGCAGTCTGAATGATTTATCAGCAGCTCTACTAAATATAAACTTGAGTTTTCACAAGCCAGACGTAATATTCCTACTGTTTCTCAATCAAAAGCACCGACATATGACAAGACCCTGGACCATCACATATTTTATGCATATTTTCCGAAAATCTAAAAAGTCGAAACAACCATCAAGATTTTGTTAACATTGTATCCATCTTTGTTTCTGACTGAAAATAAGAAGGACTTTGACATTCTACCGCTTTTGAACCCAATCTATCGACATGAAGACCCTATTTATATCTACCTCTCTGCCATTGCCAGAGGTTCGCATGTAGGACATTGTGCTACAAACTTGTCATTATATACTATGGTGTATCCTGGAATTACAAATTAAAAAGTAAAAGACACAGCATTTGTATGTTGAATTTAATATTAAAACTGGCTTAACAATGAAAATAATGTAAAAAGTGGAAGGGACTCCTCATTTCAGGAAGGGACACCTGATTTCAAATGTTGGTGTCCCTTTGGGATCCCTTGGAAAAAAGTTAGTGTCGACCCCTGCCTGCTCTGCAATTTATTTGTCATACCCCGCTTAAAAGTTCAGTGATGTTGAGGAAAGATCTCAGGCATTTTATGCCTGAGAAATGTGGGTATTTTCTGATGTCCACTGACATTTTGGACACCACCAATTTATTCTTCCTGTTGACAAAGAGTCTCGGTAATACAGATCAAAAATGAGTGTTTATACTCCAGATCGCACAGGACCCCAGGACCAGAGACACCGAAACAACGAAAATAACGACAATATATTTATTTTTTGAATTTTTACCTTTATGCCTAAAAAAATTAGGGTCGGCAAGGAAAATTAGGGTTGGTAGTGTAACACTGGTATGTTTTTGGCCTTATTCCTGGCAATTATAATGTGAAGGGGTCCAACTGATGATTGCCATTACACGGCCTCTAAACGCCAGCTCCACCACTTTACGGTGGTGCAAAGAAAAGAGCTTCAGTGGTGGAGCTGTGCCCTATGTTTACTTGAACAAACGTGAGTATGATATATATTTTATTTGATAATTTCATTTAACGGACATATTTCGAAAATCGAAGAATGTGGTACCATGTAAGAACACTTCTACAGTGCAGGCTGGTTACTATTTCGTTTCAATATTGTGCAAACTGTGGTGCCAGGAGCTTTTCTCCCGAATCGGACTTGTGCATATTTTGAGATCTGATTGCATAGCAAGTACATTTCGGTGCTTACACACCCCGTAAGAACATTCTCACGCATGCAAACAGAACTGTTATGTATAGTACCTATGCCGGAACACAACAAAACCAATAAGCACTTCCTAAAAGGGAAAAATACACTTTCCATTAATCAAATGTTGCAATAGAGTGCCATTTATGAGAATGTCAATAGGTTAGCTGAATAAAATGGGTTTTTTTCTCATTTATTTTCAACATAAATCATATTTACATATATATGAAAAACGTTTATATATGTTAAAACATCTCTATATTGTATTGAAAAATAATTTCTATCACACACACGCACGCACGCACACACACACACACGCACACACACGCCCGCACACACACGCACACACACACACACACAGAGTGATGTCCCTGTTTTGTTCAAAAGATTACTTTATTCATATACATGAGTAAAAAACAATATAAATAAGATATGCATTGTTTAGGCTAAATGTGTCTCTTTTTCCTATAAAAAATCTGAATAAAATGTTAACATTAAATGAAAATTATATTTTCCCCCATTTTTGCCAAAACGATGTTATTTTACCCGTATCAAATGACCCCAACAGCATTCTCTTAAAAGTGGAAACTCACTGGAATTCAATTTTGGTGTCTTTATTCAACATTAAAAAGTCAGAAGTTTAATGGAGTAGCAGTGTTGCCAAAAAAACATGATCAGTGGTGACGTAATCAACAAGATGGATACTGTCAAAATTTGTTTTGTGAATTATTCAAAATTTATTCATTGATTGTAACATATATATGCATACAAAAAGCTCAAAAGTTATGTTTCCGATGAGTTTTGATATAACAAAGGCTTTTTTTTAACCCTTAGGAAGTGCTCTTCATGACCTAGATATTTGGATTTTTCGGATTACACCGGTTATTTGTACTTGGGGATAACTTGGTAATATTGTTGCAGGATAGTCCGATAGACATCAGTTTCCGACCGAAAACAATGGTTTCTAGTTATCTTTCTAATGCTCCAGTCAATTGTAACCACGGCCCCCCAGGTCCGGGGAATAGCGGGGACTTTGACTTTCCGTCCACCAAGCCCGGGTAAGATCCCCGTCCTGCGGAAACAAACTGCTGGTAAAATCCCCGCCAAATGCCCCCGCACACCAGGGACTCTAAGTAAGGCCCATTCCCGGCCATTTTGGGCGCAGAGACAAAACCACCCCATTCACCCGGCACTGCAGGGCCACCTGAAAGATAAAAACACGACCCATTTCCACGGCTATCCCCACGGACCTGGGAGGATCGTGGTTACGATTGACTGGTGCATAACCATGACCATTCAAAGGGTTGAAAATGTCTTTGTTTTAGGAGTGGTTGATAAGTCTTTGGCTTTTCATGAGTTGGAAAAACAAAAGGTTTGAAAAGTATTTGGGTTAAAAAGTCCCGATTCCTCTACAGCATTTTAATTTATTTCATTTATATTTCTAATAATACATTTTTCTGAAGGAAACAGACAAAAGTCAAAGGTGACATCCGACAATAAAGATAAAGTGGCCTGAACGTTTCAAAAAACTTGGAAGATGCAGATTTGTAGATGACGAAAGAAACACTTCCGGGTAACGAAAACATATTACATTAATTATATTAAGCCCATTACCTCTCTTCATCTCCTTTTTTGAATGATAAATCGCAGACAAATCATTCTTTTTCTGTGTTTTCAGATATTTCATCACGGACACTGTAATGTTCGTCCGGCTCTAGGCCGATGTTAATGGATAACTTGCAGGTGTAAACCCATAACATGCACCATTAAGGGGCTACCAGACAAATCGGCCCCTAGCTCAAACGGTTACCTTTTCGGCCCCTTACCAAATCGTCCCCATCACGTAGACGTTTCGGCCCCTGATTACCGGGACGTTTCGGCCCTTATTTTTATTTTATTTTTTTTATTTCTAAATATAAGTAAAAAACATGTAATTTCATTTTTTTTTATTTTAATAGACAAAGCTATACTGTATACATGCATACAAAGGTATAGATAAAAATAGATTTAAAGAAAATATCTGTACACTTGAAAACGTGTAAAGATTTATTCACGAGATATTTTTATAAAACGAAATAGAGTTGAAGAAGAAATGTTAAAACTCATTTTTTTAGATAATCTTTAAATATAATACATAACTATGTTGCTAATAATATGTATAATGACATGTCCATTGTTTAACATCAGTCTTGACCAAACACCTATCGGCCGCCGTAGATGGCACCAACATTTTTTAGGAACTCTTCGCAGGTGACCTCATGCGAATCGTATGAGTCCCACTCATCCATGATCCTGGCGTCGATGTCTCTGTAGCGCTCTCGACGCTGACGGCCAAGGGCTGCCTCCGACACCAGTTGATGTGTTACCTTCACTATTTTGGAATCCCTCAGCAGCAGACTCGGCAATTTTACCATGATCAATTGTTATTTTTGTCATTTTGCTATATCCTTACCTGCTTCAAAATCCATCACAAAACCTTCGACTTTCGGCACCTCTTCCATTATCTCTATCAGTTTTTGCAACACCTGCAGTTATCAAACATCATTATTAAATTGTATTATTGAAATGTACGAAGGTCAAAAACGTTCCATGGTCAAAACGTCCCCATTTTGGTCAAAACGTATATTTTATTATATTTTGTTATTAATAATAATTATATTTACGTAGATAGATATTTTAAAATGGTATTGCATTTACTATCCGATTTACTTACAGCTACATAATCCTGCTTCCTGCGCTTCGACATTAGCACGTATAGCAGTGGAACCTGCTTCACCGACTCCCCTTGCTGCAGGAAGGCGTGCACGGACCAAAGTTGTGTGAATCGTCTGTTGACTACCCTGAAGGTGCCGTCAAGGTACATACCTTGACACAGTACGAAAACCCATCCGATGACACCAGCTTCTGTCGCTTCCGGTTGGAACCCTCTTCGACGACCTCGTACTCTACTCGCCATTCATTCTGATATAGAAGTGTTCATGTGTCTTAACTTAAATTTACTTTTAATGGATTACAGTTGTGTCAACAGGTCCATCTCTGGTTACATCGAATAGCTGCTCGCGACTGTCGTTGAGGTTGAGGCTGGGGCCTACGGTGTAGGTTGCATCTAGAGCGGATACTTCATTTGAAGTTTCATCAAGGAAGGATTCCGCTGTGGCGAACTGCGAAAAATCTGAAGTGGTTGATTCGGTGCGATTCGGTGTCGATGCAGAACTGCCTGTGCTGAAGTCAAGTGCGAACGTCACACTGAGATCATCGCGTACTGGTGACTGAAAATAAATAACAAAGGCATACGAACACATATAAAATATATAATCTGTTCAACCTTATAAATTAATACTATTAATATATATAAATAGTGACGTTATTTTATTTTATACTTACATCAATAGGTACCAAACCGTCCCTCGTAACATTACAGGGCTTGCAGACGAACTGTACTGTGGTTAACTCTTTCCTGGCTTTGAAGTAATCTTCTCTGGAGATGCCTTTTAAGATGGATATTGAGGGATAATAATTTATGAACAGAAGAGAACAGATATTTTATAAGAACTATTATACAGTACATCTTCTTATTAACTACAATTTAATAATAAACAAACACATGGAACGACATAAGTTATACATTTTATGAAATTCAGTAATTTATATTCAAATCAGGTAAGGAAGAAAAAACCTATTATTAATCTTATATTGAATACGTATGCAAAACCATACTGGCTTAAAAGGTGTTTGTAGACAGACGGTCTTATGGCGAATTGTCACATTTCACAGAGGTATCAGGCGTTGGAATTGTGACACTTTGTGTTTACAAGCTTATAAATACGTCTACAGGGATTGTTCCGAAAGTTTTATACATTTCTATACGTTTTTTGTGTCTATAAAACATATTACTTGCACCTACCTGTATCGTAGACTCGATGCTGCCAACGGTCACATACATCGCAGGTGATGGCATGTTGCAGCGGCCTCACAACCTTATCACACTCAATACACAAATCAAACATTATAATTTTTAACAAAATTCCATTACAAAATAAAATAAAAGTAGCACAACAACGCGTTTATAATATCCAATACACGAAAAATTAACAGTAGCACAGCAATACGTTTAAAACAAATGGTACCCACTTTTAGAAACAATTTAATATATATACTTACGTTGTTTATATCACTCAAATCTTCTTTAATCAACTGTAAATAACATTAACAAATCAAAGACAATTATTCATTCACACGTTTTTAATGTCTTTTTCACACCCATAACACTTACAGTTTGCCTTGCAAAGAACGCATGGTTCAAGGCAATTTTTCTTTGAAATCTCTAATGATCAATTGATAATTAACAGTTATAACCAATAAATTTTCTTAGATTTTCTAACATTTTATATTAAAAATCAGGGTTAATAGTTATTTAGATTTTAATTATATTTTTTTATTATAAGTCATATCATAGTTTTTTATGCATATTTGTCTAATTGTAAATTTGAATATGTTATTTACAACTTATTTACAGATCTCATTTACATTTATAAGACGACCTACAATGTTTTTCTTTATACTCAAGATAAAAAAATTAAAAAAAATAAGGGGCCGAAATGTCTCTGTTGAAAATCACTAAGGGGCCGAAACGTCTCGAGTCATTTTAATTAAGGGGACGAAATGGCAGGGCCGAAACGTCTTAGGGGCCGATTTGGTAGTAGGACGATTTGGTAAGGGGCCGATTTGTCTTGATCCCATTCAAGGTTACTATTTTAATTCCCAGAAGGGGACGTAACTCATATGGCTACCAGACAAATCGGCCCCTTACCAAATCGGCCCCTAGCTCAAACGGTTACCTTTTCGGCCCCTTACCAAATCGTCCCCATCCCGTAGACGTTTCGGCCCCTGATTACCGAGACGTTTCGGCCCTTATTTTTATTTTATTTTTATATCTAAATTTATTGTTTAAGTAAAAAACATGTAATTTCATTTTATTTTTTTTAATAGACAAAGCTTTATACATGCATACAAAGGTATAGATAAAAATAGATTTAAAGAAAATATCTGTACACTTGAAAACATATTTTTATTTTATTTCTAAATATAAGTAAAAAACATGTAATTTCATTTTTTTATTTTAAGAGACAAAGCTATATACATGCATACAAAGATATAGATAAAAATAGATTTAAAGAAAATATCTGTACACTTGAAAACATGTAAAGATTTATTCACGAGATATTTTTATAAGACGAAATAGAGTTGAAGAAGAAATGTTTAAACTTCATTTTTTTTTAAATAATCTTTATATATTATACATAACTATGTTGCTAATATTATGTATAATGACATGTCCATTGTCTAACATCAGTCTTGACCAAACACCTATCGCCCGCCGTAGATGGCACCAACATTTTTCAGGAACTCCTCGCAGGTGACCTTATGCGAATCGTATGAGTCCCACTCATCCATGATCCTGGCGTTGATGTCCCTGTAACGCTCTCGATATAAGTTATAAATTTTATGAAATTCAGTTATTTATATTCAAATCAGGTATATATATAAGGATGAAAAAAAATATTATTAATCTTATATTGAATACGTATGCAAAACCATACTGGCTTAAACGGTGATTTTAGACAGACGGTCTTATGGCGAATTGTCACATTCCACAGAGGTATCAGGCGTTGAAATTGTGACACTTTGTGTTTACAAGCTTATAATTACGTCTACAAGGTTTGTTCCGAGCAATAGTATACCACATAGATAACAAATTAATGGTTAAAATGTAAAAGGCATTTTCAAAAAAACGCAACACGTTTAAAACAAATGGTACCCACTTTTAGAAACGATTTAATATATATACTTACGTTGTTTATATTACTCAAATCTTCTTCAATCAACTCTAAATAACATTAACAAATTAAAGACAATTATTCATTCACACGTCTTTGAATGTCTTTTTCACACCCACAACACTAACAGTTTGCCTTGCAAAAAAGAACGCATGGTTAAAAGACAAATTTTCTTTGAAGTCTTTAATGATCAATTAATAATTAAAAGTTATAACAATTTCTTAGATTTTCTAACATTTTATATTAAAAATCAGGGTTAATAGTTATTTAGTTTTTTATTATATTTTTATATCAGTCATATCAATGTTTTTCATGCATATCTGTCTATTTTTAAATTTAAAGATTTATTACTTAGAACTTATTAACAGATCTCATTGACATTTATAAGACGACCTACAATGTTTTTCTTTATACTCAAGATAAAAAAATAAAATAAAATTAAGGGGCCGAAATGTCTCTATTGAAAATCACTAAGGGGCCGACACGTCTCGAGTCATTTTAATTAAGGGGACGAAATGGCAGGGCCGAAACGTCTTAGGGGCCGATTTGGTAGTAGGCCGATTTGGTAAGGGGCCGATTTGTCTTGCTCCCACTCATATTGCTTGTCTAACTAAATATAGGATAACATAAGTAGTCCCCCTTACCCTGTTAATACACTACAGACACATACATAGTTTTGGTGTTGTTTTTGTTTTCATTTAGAATCACCTTTCATAACCGGAAAACTAGCACCTGGAAACACACCTGTGCCCCGAAAGCGATCGACCGATAACCTTAAATGGCTTGATATTTTTCAAATACGTGGAAAAAACAAAGCCAGAGACCCAAGAAAAAGGCTACAGTTCACTTATTCACGCTTCCATAGCGTTTAAATATTCACCGCTTTGTATTGCTATTCTTAACAATTATTGCTCCCTTTACAGAGAACAATAACTAGACTGGTACCCTACGTCACTTTTTGGAAGTAGTACATGTATTGGTAACTGCGACTTTCGGTCTACATTACATTATTGTAATTGAAAGTTTAGAGTAACTTTATGGCACGAGTGGCCCACTATTTCTTTTGGTTATGCGACATTTGTTAATGGCCCAAATCCATGTTATATTAAATATGATCCGGTGTTTGGACGACAACGCCCATGATCTTAATTTGTTGCATTTTGTGTCGAAATAAATAACGTAGAATAATAAGGTAATGATAGTAAGGCGAGATCATTTACATGAATAATATTAGGAATATTTCACCCATTCCAACACTCTACGGTGGGTCATTCAACTATATACACATACATCGTAATTATATATGACAAGTACCTTTGTAGCAGAGATGAACGAGAGTATAGAGTATAAAGCTCAATTGACCTTGTATTTAAGATGCGAACGTTTTGGTATAAAATAACTAACATGTTTTTGTGTAATATATATACGGTTTTAAGTATTACTACACGTATGAACATGGCTAAAACTTAGTAATATAGTAGTTGGAAGTTCAAGAAATACATTATAATAGTACTGATCTACCAATGTCAATTTTGGTAAATACTTGACGGAAGAGAACGCAGCCTTCAAAATGTAAAACAAATGAACTGAATAACGAGCAAGATAGGTATGGGCAATATATATCAGTTGTATGACAGCCTAACGCGCTTGCGGCAATAATGGTGCCGTGCCGTCATACACGTTTGCCATGCCACCCTATACGCCGGCAACGAAACGAAAGGGTGGAACAAAAAGGAGAAGCGGTGGCCTTTCAACGATAGCAGTCTGCATGTCATTCACTATATATCCTTTCGAATACCACTACCGTACATCGACGTGCTACCGTAACCGCCTAATGCAGACCAATTTTTAAAGGGTGCTGTACTGTAGACGACTAAAACGTACCGAAATAATAGGTACATCCAGATTCACAGCCGCAAAATGCCCATTTTCCACAAATTTATGGTACGTTTTTCATTAAAATAAGAAGGATTGTGAATGTTAAAAACAGCATTAGTACGCTATGGTACTTTGTCTTAGAAACGGTTACTACACTACGGAATTTCTTTCCAATATAATAACCATGCAAAAATAAGCAACGGTAATTCTTAAAAATCATCATTCAACATTTTTCGGCTCTGGCTTTTGTATACTTGCTGTAAAAAAACAGCATGCTTATGTTTTTCCTCTTGTATCAAGAGTACGCTGTGGTATCACTGTTAAATTTAAGAAATCAGCAAAACTGCGTAGTGGTATTACTGTCAGATTTGTTTTACGGATCAATGTGTTAACTGAAACCACGCCGATTACGATAAGGCTACGCCTACAGTGTCACGTGACCCTTCAGAAAGGCCCTCCGACATGAACACAGAAGCAGACGATAATTATACAGAATAATCGTAGAATATATTTACAATCAGATAAAAAATGCATGGATCATGGTAAACATAGCGATAAAAGCAAGTATAACATTATATCAGTTAATTATTATAATTAATTTAATTCAATGCTTGATTCAGGTAGAAATAATTTAATGTCTAAACTTAATAATAATAATAAATAAATAATTTCTAAAAAACATCGGAATTTGTTTCAGCAGTAATGTAAACATAAAATTTAGGGAAACAAAACATGTATTAATTTCCTTTTAAAAGTCAACAAAAAAATGACTAATGTCTAAATCAAATGGATTTTGCTGTTTTTCTTCCTTTCTCCGTTATACAAGTTTAGTGATTTATTATTATTGATATAACAACCGTTATATTTCTCTCAATAAATTAATATCCGTATTAAATGAAATGCGAAACTGTTCTTACAAGGAACATACATGTAGGAGTTAGAAGTGATCATAGTCATTATAAATGTACAGGTTTAAACATTGATTTGCGTCATTTACGAAGATGACTTTGTCTTATCTATACTTATATACGTTTTGTGACCTTTAGCAATATGAACAGTTTGTACAAACAAATTTAAAAGCAAATTTATATATATGCTTCGGATTTGAAACTTTACGAACAAGAAGGAGAAAAAAATCAAAATTAAAAAAAAACAAAAAAACAAAACAACGCGAGATGTCGTCAATATTATACACTAATACTCATAAGGATATTTCGTGTTTTATGACTAACAAAGAAGATACGTATATTATCATATGTACGTTCACATTAAAAATGCATAATTTGCATAATTGGAGCAGCAATAAGGGAAAATGTCAGTATCATAAATTTCCTTGTCTTTACTATCTCTCAGTTATTAAAAAAAAGCTATTTTGTGTTTTATATATTACACTACTGCTGGTAGGTGCAGACTGTCGGAGGTCATGGCGGATAGCAACGGGCAACTGATAAGCCCCGCCTAATCTGGACGCTGATTGGTCAGTCGGATATAGTACGGCGTATTTGACTGGCAGGCCGCGTCATGTTAAGTTAACATAAGTTAAATAAGTTAGACATTTCATGATTGAATTGAACTATAACCAGTTACTTAAATGTACTTTGGAAGCGTTCTCGAATCCTAAAGTATGCAGCGGTATTTCCGGTATAAACATAACACGTACTCAACATAACACAACCCATTTCAAAGGCGAATGAAGTTGCATTTGAAGGCCATTTAACGCTAGTTAAGCTCCTTTTAACTGTTGAAATGTAAGCTATAACATTCTTTTAAACCCAACCGCCATCTATCACCTGATCGCTATAAAGTTATCATGGAAACCATAGTGACTGCAAATATATCAACATAACATCCATTACCAAATAGCTCTACAGTTGTCATGGAAATCACTGCAATAGAAAATAAACCAACCGGACAATTATCACAAGGCTATCAAGGTTACATTGGTTTCACAGTGACCCCTCTTATAGAAGCTGTATGGGAAAGTAGCATGACTTAATACAACATGCATCGATACATATCTGTTGATAAAGCAATGATCAAATGTCACGGTCACCATTCAAGAATCTTTGGTGATCCTTACAAGCCCGCAATAGGAATTAAAATTTTCGTGTGTCATGGGGTATCTCAGAAATTACCAGGTGTACATAAGTCGAAATATAGTAGTACGGTTGACTCAAACAGTTGTAGAGAACTAAAGAGAAAAACTCACAGGACGAAATAATGTTGTATTTGCCAACAAGTTTAAAACATCAGTTCCCCTGGCGCTTCGAAAAGATCTACACATTCGTGTCGCGCATTTTACACCGGAAAGAAATATTGGTCAATCGTAAAATCAGTCCACGAAAAGAGACTGCAAAGTGGGGATGTTCAGCAGATGGGAACAAATGGCACGAAATACCTCGGAAGGGAAGCTTATATACACTGCATGAGAATCAGCTAAACATGTGTGCAACCCGATTACATGTTTTAATCCTATTATTAATAGCCGACAGAACAAGATTTTGAGGGAAAAAATAAATACAAAAGGAAAGTGGGAAAAAGCATGCATCAAATTCCGCATGTTAATTTTAAATAAAAAAGTACATGGGTGTTGTAGACAGTCATGTCCATCTCAAAATCAATTACAGTGTACAAACACAAAGCTGTTGGTTTGTGGACCTATTTTGTTTGGTTTGCCGTGGACATCTCGCTTGTGATTCATCATGTATAAAGCGTCAACCCTCGGGCGACCCATGAACTGTTTTTAGATGGTAATACCCTTTTTTACAGTAAATTAAAACATGCTGTGGAATGTTAAATCGTAACATAATTACGTTAAATAATATATTGATCCTTGCATGTACTACCAAAATGAAACATGATCAACATCTTATAAAATCAATCAGCTGTTTAATGTTTTATGTTTCTGTTTTTAGGTTGCATAACAACTTATCGGCGGGAATAGCACACGTATAAGGTAATTCAAACAATCAAGCGCCATTTCTGAACTTAACCTCTTTGGCAATATGCAATGCAGAGTCAGCTTGCACAAGTACAATTATAATGTTAGTAAAATAAAACTCAAATAAAATTGTTATTTTATTTAAGGGAATGTTTTATTCCGTATCATGGCATTACCTCTAGAAATGGCCGAATGGAGGTCAAGTCCACCAAGACTATGGCTCCAGAAACACCGAGGAACGAAAAACAACAACTCAAGTATGTTTTTTAAAGGATCAAACATTTTGTGCTTAAAATGAGGACATATTTTACGAAAGTACGCATATAATGCAATTGACGCTAACAACGTGTCTTTATAACAAATATTCATCAATATGTGATTTCTTTTTACAGACCGATGATATTGCATTGTATCAGAAACTCTACTAGACTCTGTTGCCGTCTCGTTAATCGCATGCTGTGATTATAGTGGTGTTGTTTCCCGTGACATATCTTGTGATATTTTTTGCAAGATAAAAGTTACAATCAAATACTTTGATTTATGTTCTGGTCTATGTTTTTCTTTATATAATTACGTACATGTGTTCTTTGTTGATATAGAGGATATTATTATCATTATTGATTATCGCCATGTTTAATTGTATGCCTATGTATTCGCCAAGTTCCTATGATGTAAATAAATGAATGAAATTCAATCCATGACCTATATATTTTATAATCTTGATGTATGAATAAATTGTGAATTCGTATTAGGATTTTAGTCCTTTAAGTATACATTTATATGGGAAATGAATGAGCATGTGTGTAAAATATCATGATAGAGGATTGTTATCTTAATTCCTTACTGATTTGTTTGATATAAAACACATTGTATTGAGTCACTTTATGTATGTGTAAATAATAAAAGAAACAAAAATATGTATAATATAATGACAACTACAGGGACAAGCCCATTAGCTGAACATTTAAAAATGAACTAGAGACACAAACATATTAACACCACTTCTTAAATCATAAGTTTCACTTTTTGTTTTATTACTGAATTTTACATGAAATGACACGTGCCTGGAAAACTGTGATTATGTGATGTCTGCATTAAAATTAAGCACGGCTAAAATAGCGTATTTATACACACATGGTTCAGTCACACATGGCATTCCAGAGAGTGTTTATGTGGATTTCTTCAATTTACTTCGATTCAAGCACACATATGCATAAATTGATTGAAATAAAAAACTTTTCGCAACGTTGCCTTACAAACATCTTTTTAAGCATTGTACTTTTGACATATTTTGGAAAACCTTTTTCTACTACTGTTATACAACATTGCTGTTTTATAAATATCAAATACTAGCCGTAGCGTATTTTATGACGAAAACAACATACATTAATATCGAGTTACTACAAAAGTTAAAAATGCCATAGTGTATCTATGCACACACATGTGGTATAATTTCAAGATTGATAATAACATTAAACGTCTACGGCAATTTTGAAATACATATAGATGAAATGTCTGTACTAGAACTACCAGAGTGTATTAATGAATATTATCATCCTTTATGTATTTAACAAATTGTTAAAAGAAGCAATTCCTATCTACAAAACTCGCCTGTAGGAATTTTTTTTTTTTAAAGGAGCCAATACCGAAGATGAAAAATACCACAATCTACATATCACAGGATTACCATTGCGCTTTTTTGCATGTGCGTTTACCTACTGATGATGGTCTTAAATTTGCCTCGACACTAAAAGAGGACAAGCAGAATAGATTCGACCACCTATGCAATTGCTTCCACACGATAACGGCTAAAACCGCTGTGACAAAACATACACCTTTATGAAGAAATTGGTTAGGAAAGCGTAGAACCTAAGTTTTAAATCTAACCTCTTCACATACACGACGGAAACACCCATTGGTGCGGCTTGTATGGACTACAGATAGACCGAAAACACTGTGCACATTCGTCATACATATATGTGTATCCTTCAGCGTTTGTTTGGTGCACTAAATCGATAAACGTTTTTATATTTAGAGCAGGGTTTAGCGAATTCATTTCTCACAAAGGCGACCCGTTTTCGGTTCCCCGTCTTGACGTGTGTGCGTTTGGTTGGTGGTACTCTCAGCCTAGTTGTTGACCTATCTATAAACAAATATCGGAATTTCCAGGCTCTAATTCCTAGGAAACGGCTAATGTACTTCGAGCATCTGGATATTCGAGCCAAGCAGGATTTTCTTTTATAAGTTCAATAAAGTAATGTTTACCGTGTTTCTTATATCCCATCATTATCTCCACTAGGGGAGAGTAATAAAAGGACATACTTCCCGTACCCTTCAGTATTAATCCTCTTTACACATCGAACTGTTCGCAAAATGACACATTTTATGCTATGACAATACCACTTTTTCTGATTTATTTACACACAAAAAATATTAAAATATAAGCAAATCTATACGAAACAATAGCAAGTAAAAGAGCAGTGAACATGTAGATTGCAAATTTAAGTGAATAAAACTAGTTAGCAGCCCGTTTTACATTTAAAAATATAAACACAGCACCAAGCTGAAAGGTTTTTGGCATAGAGATTTTTACTGACACAAATTTGACATTTGGTACTCATGCCAATTAAAGACAGCTTGCAATGGCAGGTTTGCAAAATCTGTTAAGCTGGTTGCATTTTATAATAACTATGACACCTTATCACTTCTTGTGCATTTGTAATAAGTATAAAGCTATACGCAAGCGATATATAATGTTTAAAGACCTTACATGATATCTTTTTTAGAATCGATGAACACACGTAATGAGAAACTTTAAAAGAAATTAGTGGCTTTCATTTATTGTGCGCTCAAAACACGAACTAATTTGTTTATTCAATGATGTGTTGTTGTTTTGTTGTTGTTGTTGTTTTGTATTATGTATGTTTCATAAAAATTAGACTTAAAACTATACTTTATGTTTGTAAATTAATTTGTTATTATTAATACAAGTATAAAATTTGCTTTGATAATATGAGTTTATGTTTGTTTGCCTTAGGAATAGTATATATTTGATATTTTGTAATGTATTATAGATGTAATACTAAATGGTATATTTTTACATTTGTTCATGTGTATAATCATGTTGATGGACGAGGATTTGTTCGTTAAATTCCAAATAAACTATTCCATTATATTCTATTCACCAATCAATTTACTATGACCAAGTAGTAAAAAAGTAAATCAACCCTTTACATCCACACTGACTATATACCACGTGCAAAATTACGTCATATATGCTATGTCGGAAGGCAATATTTTGCTTAAAATAAAGACTTAAATCAAAGATAACTTTTCGCTTCGTACACCATTTTAAATGAAATAAAGGCCAGTCTATGCAGCATAAAGAGCTCCACCTTTGTTTTATAACCGGAGTTTGATGAGGTGATTAGTTTCATCAAACACTTCGACAAACCTGTTTCCAAAACAATGTTTTGACAGTACTCCGTCAGACGGCCGTATCGTGAAAAGATTTGTGGAAGTGTTATAAGAAACTAAACTCTCAATAAAAAATTGGTGAAAGACCGAAGGCGGGGCTCTGTTAGCGGCATAGACTGCGCTATCTTTCATTTAAAGTGGTAAAGACAATGAAAAGTTATCATTGTTTAAAGTCTTCAATCGAAGCAAAGTTATTGCCTTCCGACGTAGCATTTATGACGCAATTTATCACGTGGTATACACACACTGCTCCAGCTAGAGCAAAGAAGAAATCAGGTCAAGCAAGCTCGAGCCAACCATGTATGATGTAATCCGATTATAAATATTTAAAGCGTGAATTTGCCTTCATTTTGAACAATGTCTCCGATTCTAGTTTTCTATCATAAGGTCATAATTAATATACAAAAAAAAACACCATTTTTAACACTTCATCGAATAAAACAAACTTTCTGACAAATTCCGTCATAATAAAATATGGCTGTCTAAAATATTTTAAAACGTAAAAATAGCGAACATTGTTCCGATGTGCTTCTTTTTTTTAAATCTACTTTAAAATAGTTTCACTCTTCTTATTCTTTTATATGGCAAACTATACAGCCTTAATACCGGTGGCCTCTAAACACATTAAAATAGTACATTAGTATTTGATATTTTTATAAACACTCGCTAGTTTAGTAAATATGATATTCACTAGTGGCCCCTTGTTTTCATAGTCCCACAAACGATCATGGCTGTCCGTGATTATATAACTGTGAGTTAATTTAATTATTTGGCGAAGAAGATTCACAAATTATATTTGGTTGTTCTGGCTGTCCGCCGTCGAACTCGTCGATTTCCGTTGAGCTCTTACATTTTTTATTATTAATCAACTATTACGTATTTGGCGAGATACAGAGACAATTGCGGCACCAATACCAGACAATTGAAGACAATATATGCCAGAAATCGCTCAATATCGACCAAACTCGGCCAATATCAACAAAAAACGTCTAATATGAGTTTCCATCGTTTTGATTGGCTAAAAAAAACTCGCCTAATATAGGATTTGAAAAATGGGCCATTTTCATTGGCTGTCGAAACTGGCCTAATATGAGAAATATGCCGGAAATAATTTTTAAAGGTAGCCATTTTGTTTTTCGTTTTCCAACTGCTTTGAAAAATTTGTGCTTCGTATTAACCTATTTGGAATACTTGAACCTATTGAATGATTGAACCACCTTGTACGGTTTGATATTACAGTTGTATTTAACCCGTTTGTGGATTTTACGACTATTACGATTTTGTACACCGACAAAATGGACGACGCAGGTGAAACATTTGACGTTTTGGCAAATGATTTACGAATTTAAGACGAAAAGACATGCTTCCTTACAATGTACAGTGCTTTATTCATAAGTATATGCAATGTCACTCTAAGGATGCATGTCAAAATCAGCAAAGTCAAGTATAGAAAAGCAGACACCATGATTGAATAAGGGATAAATACGGCTTCACTGTGAACTAAAGGTAATTTATAAGAATGTTTTTAAACAAAATGGAAATAGTTAGTTAATAAAATACTTATTAATTAGGTGATTTCATATTGGCCCAGTTATTTGTCATCGGTCATCTGTATTTGCCTGAGCCCGAAAGGCTAACCTCGGACAAATAACTAGGCCAATATGAAATCACCTAATTAATAACATTATATTATTAATTATGTTAAACAGGTTAATTCTTCGTTGGTGAAAACCTACACTGTCTTTTAATACATATGTAAAGTACACTAAAGATCGCCCCAACAACAACAACAACAACAGATGAAATAATTGCTACCGACGCATGCGACAGCGACGCATGACTGTTTTGGCTAGATCCCTCCCCTCCTGAAAATAGAACAATATATGTATATATCTATATCTCCTACTGATATTCAGTATATGTTGGTGTAACAATGTCACCATGACATAATAATAGATAAACGATATTTGTTGATTTAAGTGTAAGATCGTATTTTATTTCACGAGTGTCATAGAAAAACATATTTTAACGAGTGGCAAAGCTACGAGTGAAAATAAAGTCTTTTTTATGATCACGAGTGGTATAAAATACGATCTAAAACTAACATTAACAAGTTTTCTTTTTCTTTTACGCGTATTTTCGGAGTTTTATAGAATTTTGATTTTTTTCTTAATAACGCCCTTTTTTAAAAGTGTGTTATATACGCCACTACCCGCGGGGTGCCCCTCATGCAAAATTTTAGCTGTCAATTTTCTATTTCCGGTTTGTTGAGAAAGAGTTCTCTGATATTCTGTTTTATAGTTTATTATTCGCTCGTTTTTTGGTTCAAATATTTTATGAATAGTTATCAATGAAGATTTATATGTGCATCCATGTTCCAAAAATAACGAAATCAATTTTATTTTAAGCATAGTATAGATATATAACCAAATAACTACGCCGCCATTTATTGAATAAAAACTTGAAAGGTCGAATGAGTTGGCAAAACAACTGCGAATAATCATTGGATATAAAACATTTTTATTAGATTAAGATTGTGTTTCATGATACATGGCTATTCAGTCATCTTACTGTCAGAGACTAGTCTGTTTTGCTTGTAGACAGGTCGATTTCCAGGTTATGATGAGGACCACGCTAGTTTGCTGACAAATTTTAAGGCGTGGGTGGGGTAGAACAAATCTGTAAATTGTTGTGTGAATTTTTCCGGGAAGTTCTTATTACGTATTACAACGACAGATAGTTACACATATACATTTGAACGATGATGAAACATTCTATTTATGTTCGAACAGTTGTTGTCGTCTGTAATTTGCTTGGTATAAAAACAAACGTTCGAACATTCAGCTTCAAGATCAAGAAAACGTTTAAAAACGGGATAACCATTTTTCTAATAAACGGTAAGTTGTCAATTTCCAAATATATCTTTATTTAAACATATGTAACATTTCTTTAAATTTCAAGTATTTCATATGCAAACATTTTCTGTTTCAAAAGTGAAGTTTTCTGTTTTGATCGAGGAGAAGTAACTACAATGGATTTTAAAAGTAGTTCTGAAAGTTGATATTTTCACTTCTTATTTTGCAATTTGGTATATTCACTGTTGTTATTTCACTGATAAAACTCCATATTTCCTCGAAAAGCATGAACGAAAACTGATAATTTATGACATTTGACGCGATATATAGTACCTTACAAATCGATTATTTATACTACCTATTTGAGTTTTATTGTACAAAATTTAAAAACAAAAACAGCCATTGGCTCAACAACGACGTTAAAACCTTAAATTCACAATACAATTAAATACATCTTAAACTCAAACTTATACTTTGAGACTCTCTATCTGAGATTGGATACCTTAACATTTGTCGAAATTAACGAATTTGAACGGAATAGGACATTTAGAGTTAAAGGGGGCTTAGGTAGGATAATAAGAGTTTTACATAATAATTGAGTCAGCATCTTTTTAAGGAATGAATTGCGGGATTGATATCATTTTCGGCATATGAACGCAATTGGGCTGGTCAAAGTACGCGTGGAGTCCTTCGGTTTAATTGAAACACTTATGGCAACACTACATTTAACATTTCATAAATTTAACACTTTATAAAATGTTGATTTCAATTTTATGGGACTTGCTGAGACAATACAAACAATAACAAGATGAACAATTTCCATGTATATTTTTATGCAATTGCCGAAAAGCAGTACATATAAGGAATGGAAGTTGAGGTATAAGTATTGGAAAATAACAACGAATCAAAACATGAAAAAAATCATGACATTGGACAACGAATACAAAGTTTGAATTCAAAACGTTGCCACCTTGAAACTTTCCATTTTCGGCCGTTATTAACGTCCATTTCTCGGAGTCATGCTAAAGCCTTTATAAATTGATACAGAATGATTTATTTGAAACACTTTTTTGGAATTTGTTGTCAAGTTGTGTTTACTTCATTTAACTTAAATGACAATGGCATCCGAAGTACAGTATCGTTGAGTGCATACTATACACTTAGGTTACTGTAGGTTTAAATAGTATTTATTCTACATCACATATATATGTGTGTGTCTCAGAGGGCCGAGTGGTTAACGACTTTCTCTTCAAATCCGTCGCCCCGGTTCGATTCCCCAAGCCGGCATGATATTGATTTGAAAGGTTTATCTTATATCAGTTAATGCTATCTTTTTAATTCAATTGATCTGCCAAACATCATTGACAGCGACGCAAATGTTATTTAGAGGTTAATACACGGCATAGGCGGGCCGTTCAGTGATAATTGGCCCGAATGACTCATAATGTCCCGAGACGTAGTGGAGGGACATTATAAGCACGCGGGCGAATTTTCACTCAACGGCCCGGCTACGCCGTGTATTAACATTCCTATTTCGTAAGTTAAAATTTTGCTTTTCAAAGTTTACCTGCAATCCAGTTGTGCATTCTCATTATGTTCTGGCTTGACTTCGATAAGTTAACTCACTCTCAAATTATTTTTTGACTTTTTTAGTAGTTTTTATTACTTAGGGTTTAAGAGTAAAAAATTATTTTTTTCTTTAGTACTTTTTATTTCTTAGGTTTTTAGAGTAGGCTAAACAGCTAAACAACATTTTGTTGTGTTTTTTATGTTCCGATTCCAATTTCAATTGATAACCTTGAAAAATCAACAACGTCTATCCGATTTTTTCTGTACGAATCACTGAAATATGTATGTTCATGTCCCGAATAACTGAATTCAATTCAATACACATGCACACTTAGCAAGAAGAACGACTGTTTGTACTTAAATAAACCAATACCTCTTATTATTGATGTCAACATGTATGAACAGTTACATTTTTCATGTAAATTCAATTTTAATGTTGTTGCCGCTTCCTTTGTTCTGTTTTTTGAATTTCAATCTTGAATAAAAAACGCCGCCCTAACGGTCCATACTGGTTATCAAACACTAGCATATCTTCCTAAACTGCGTTCGCGTTTGCCTCCCTTTAGGATTTTAATAGTAAATATGTTCAAGCAGATCGATAAATGTTGATTATTTAGTCAAGACATTATTTTACAGTCGCCAAAATTGATTTTTAGGCGAATTCACATGCGAACGTTCTACTGGCTGCAAAAAATAATCGAATATGGGCCTAGGCCGCAAAACAGAAAATCGCTGAGTCATGCAAATAATCGCGAAAACCCTGTACAAATGTGTTACTATATATAGTAACATATGCTTTAACCCATGTTATTATATGATTAAAATAATGCGCTCAGTTTTATAATGATGTGAATAATTAGTTGTGCCCCCAATTCAGAAAGTCCTGGACCCGCCACTGTGCGTTCGATACCTGTATCATTTTTATATATATGTTTTTTATTTATAATGGTAAATTTTAATATTAAAATGTCCTATCTAATCAATAAGCTTACTTACTTTTAACCCTTGCACAGGCCCACGAAGCGTTCGAATGTAGCAAATGGTTGTTAAGCATTGCTTTATTCAAACCTCCCGTGTTTGAATTGATCATAAATGTGGTTTCCGTCTCAAACAGAAGTCTGACTATTACAGTGCAAGATCCATACTCATCAATATGCGCCTCATAGTCATCAGCACTCACGTCCGGATAAAGAAAGGCTTCACTAAATTTAGGCTCACAATTTGCAATGAGTTTTTTAACTACATACATGTCGGTACTTTGACCATCAGTTGTTGTCCACGTTAAGGTTATAGGTAATTCTGGTGTATATTCTTGTAAACAAATTGAAACCTGTTCATCTGCATCGGATATTTTCTGAGAGCCTGTTGAGGGTGAAGAGAAAAAGACCTTTTATATTAATATAGACGGGTTACTTTTAATAATAGTATTCCGTCAATTAGATTCTAGGGATCGTCGTTACATTTGGTTTCAATCCTTACTCAAAAATCGTATACAGAAATGCACCTAAATAAATAAAAAACACCTTAGTTTAATATTTCAACAACATATTTGTAAACAATTGTCAAACTTTGAAGGTCAATGCTTGTTACTCAGCATTATAACGAACGCAAAGGGAATTGCATATTCTGTTTGCTTATAAGCCTTCGTATATCCATAATTGTGTGTGTTATTTAATATCGGGTGTGTTATTTTTGCAAGACTTCTTTCACTGATCTGACGAACGATTTTCGCATTTCAATCGAGCTTTAAAATCAACAAATTCAAAAATAAACAACTAAATACAGTTCCGCATATAGTTTTGCAATATGAGGGTGAGTCGTAATGCATCAGAACTGTTTTTTTATTATATATAATCCCAATTATCAGCAGTAACATGGCTTCAATAGCATAGCCAGTTTACTAGCTCTATTTATCTACGTAAATGGTCTTTCCGTCTTTGTTAGGTGGAAATGAGAGCTGATATGCAATTAAATCAATATAACTTTAGGCCAGATTTGTACAGTTCAGCATAGCTCAGGTTTTTTTATATAAAATTTACAACTCTACAAGATGCAAGATCCACTCGGGCTACGTCTATATTTTGGCATATTCTTTATCATTTAAACAATAAGCAGCCGATTGCATAGTCTTGTATAATAGTATAGTACTGTTTTGGTGTTCCTGTTTACAACCAAAAGGTTTTGCTTGTATTAGCGAGTGTATTGTTACATATAAATAATAGATACTTAAATGATATTTTGCTGTATTTGAAACTTGCCTTTTCTATTGGAGTTTGCGTTTACTGCGCAGACCATTGTTGATGTGGTTACCAACCTTATCTTGAATATATCTTAAGGCAGAACCTATATCTATATTATGTAATATATCATCGGTGACCAATATATCATGATTTTATGAAAAGCATAATATCTATTAGATCAATCATAATGGCAATGTTATACGCACTCATGGAGTATATGTGCAAGGTAATTATCTACTTATTAAATGTTTTTACATTATTATGAAATTACAAACCTGCATATGATTGTGTGCTCGTCAACAAAACAACAGCAATGAAACAAACCTGAAACACATATTTTCTATAAAAATATTTATATGAAAAACAATAGAAACAAGTCCAGTAGACGAAATATTAAACATATGCCCCGTTCAATGAAGAAGGACCAAAGCTAAAAAAACCTAACAACATCACAAACATTCTCAATCAACTTACAACGATCTATAACCTATTTGACTTGATCATTTCGAACCAAATCGAGTGTTTAGGAAATAAGTCCGTTGGTATCGGAAACATAATATTTATACAAATGACCTGAAAAAGTCAGGTTCAAACACATCAATATACCGATGGCGCAATGACGGACGTATTAAGCAAGTTTCATTGATTTCAGGAAGGGAGTTTTGTTAAGGTTATAGGATTTGCTTTACCTAATTATTAATTTTCTCCCAGTTGATGCTTGCTCCGATTTAGCTTATATTTTTAATTCTGCTGCTGTAAATAAATGTTGAGACAAGTTTGAAGCTGATAATTTATCACCACGTTTAAACCTAATGGAGACCTGTAACTTTTCAGAGCGATATGCCAAACACATATTTATAAAAATATTTCATGCATGGTTTATAATGTTGCATTTAACTTGATGAGGTTTGTTTAAAATGAAAAAAATGTATTCTATGTATACAAAGCAACATTCTCATAGAATTTAGGAAAACAGTTTCTGAAGATGTTTGTTCATTTGTGTATGAAGGCAAGTCTCTCTGATTTGGGGTCTTCACCCAAAACTAGGACATTTCTAACATCTTTGATTTATTTTAATTTCACTATTCACGATTGCACTTTTATTTTACTATCTATCATGGGATCGATTCTTATAGTTTTGTATTTAATTAGTACTCATTGTATCAAAATATGTGGACATTCAGATTTACTAAAACATATTCTGGTTACCAGTTTCTCTTTTTCTGTTGCGTTTAATGATTATACAGGTTTGTAGGGTCTTCTGATATTTAATTTCATTTTGCTGACTACATGTTAAGTCGTTTTATATAAATGTTATATAATAATACACGAAATTCATTTGTGGTCAAAACTAACAACCTATAACCTTATCATTCATATTTGATAGCTATGACCCCTATTCCTTATAAGGAAGAGTTCTATTTGTCTAAGAAAACTTTTTTTTTCAATCTTGCCAGTCATTATGATGTGTCTGAATTCAATCTTCATTAGCTTTTAAGCAAAACAATATAAAAGTGGACGTGGTCAGTTACGAAGAGAGTGTTCTCTATCCCATGTTGAATCACTTTTCAGAAAGTTTTGATAAGCAATAATAAAAAAATAAACGACGTAAGAGCAATGTAATCAAACAACGAAATTAAGATTGGATACATACATATTTATTTCTTTAATTATAACAGTATTAAACACTTACAAAATATGTTATCAACAATATAAGTAATTAAAACACGCAGCGAAATTCTTAATGAACTTGTATGTTGTAAACAAATTCTAGATGGTTATGTGTAAACATATGTTGACCATTTTAAATTCTTTGTTCTGTTTTTCAATATCGAAATCCAAGCGCTGTGGCCATTATACAATATGAATCTTTGTCGGATTAATTTACCTGTACTGATCTTCTTTAAAGTCTACTTTATATATATTAATTACACGATATACACCTAGCCTTTATTTACATTTCAACTTCCTTGTTTGTTTGCCTTTTGCTTTCTTTTTAATTTGCCTAAATTAGGCTGAATATGCAAATATAAAGATATGTTTTTACTAAATGCGTAAATATCAAATACATTTGTTTATTTGTTTTAAATATCCGACCAATAATAGTTTGCAAAGAAATACGTATAAATATGTCAACACATTGTTTAAATAATTACAAATTCAATTGTAAGCATACTGTTAACAGTTGACATTTAAGTCGGATTATTTAAAGTGAAAATAAAGAATGGCGCTTACTCTCCATACACTTATTATCCTTTAATTTGTAATGACGCAGTTAATTTTCTACCATTTATAGTTCAGTTAACAAGCAATTATATTAGACAAAACGGCTTTCACATACGATCTTGTTCGCATCCTCTTCACAGTGACCTCCCCTTACAATTATCGGAGAACTCTTCCATCAGTATGTTGACTTTCCTAAACTAGTAAATAATAATTTCAATGGAATAGGTGATGATCGAACAAATAAAAACAGCAAAATACTGTAACATATAATTCAGACCTAAATGCATTATAAATTGCGAAGCACCATAATCCAATCAATACAAGTTCATTTCTAAATTGAAGTCGCATTTAAACGAAATTGCATCAGAAGAGTGTGTAAATAGAATAACAGCTTACGCTGCTACACCACAATGGTTATTCCTGTTTCGGGACAACTCTATGTATAAGTAATTTCCAAAAGGGAAGTGAGCGGGTAATAAAAAGAACGTACTAATATCTGCTTGACTTGGCGCAAATTACTAGCCCCGATGATGTTTAAATAATATAAAAGTTATCTTTTGAAAATAGTTTCTTAAACATAGACACCAGTAATCTGCAGAGATGACAAATGCATGATTTTAAAGCGGGTAAGTGTAAGGTTTTTTTGTAACAGCGAAAAATGGCAAACATCATTGTAGTTACATGCTGTAGAGTCGTTTAACTTTAACGGTGATGAGCGACAATTAAAGAAGTTAAAAACATGTATATAGCAAACAAAATGCGATTTGTCAATAGGTATAAGGCAAGGGCGGTTTGTCACCAGGTATAAGGCAAGGGCGGTTTGTCATCAGTATATAGCAAGGGCAGTTTGCCATCAGGTATAAGGCATGGGCGGTTTGCCATCAGGTATAAGGCATGGGCGGTTTGTCATCAGTATATAGCAAGGGCAGTTTGCCATCAGGTATAAGGCATGGGCGGTTTGTCATCAGTATATAGCAAGGGCAGTTTGCCATCAGGTATAAGGCATGGGCGGTTTGTCATCAGTATATAGCAAGGGCAGTTTGCCATCAGGTATAAGGCATGGGCGGTTTGTCATCAGTATATAGCAAGGGCAGTTTGCCATCAGGTATAAGGCATGGGCGGTTTGTCATCAGGTATAAGGCATGGGCGGTTTGTCATCAGGTATAAGGCATGGGCGGTTTGTCATCAGGTATAAGGCATGGGCGGTTTGTCATCAGGTATAAGGCATGGGCGGTTTGTCATCAGGTATAAGGCATGGGCGGTTTGTCATCAGTATATAGCAAGGGCAGTTTGCCATCAGGTATAAGGCATGGGCGGTTTGTCATCAGGTATAAGGCATGGGCGGTTTGTCATCAGGTATAAGGCATGGGCGGTTTGTCATCAGGTATAAGGCATGGGCGGTTTGTCATCAGGTAAAAGGCATGGGCGGTTTGCCATCAAGTATAAGGCATGGGCGGTTAGTCATAAGGTATAAGGCAAGAGTGTCATAAGGTATAAGGCAAGGGCGGTTAGTCATAAGGTAAAAGGCACGGGTGGTTTGTCATAAGGTATAAGGCAAGGGCGGTTTGTCATAAGGTATAAGGCAAGGGCGGTTTGTCATAAGGTATAAGGCAAGGGCGGTTTGTCATAAGGTATAAGGCAAGGGCGGTTTGTCATCAGGTATAAGGCAAGGGCGGTTTGTCATAAGGTATTAGGCAAGGGCGGTTTGTCATAAGGTATAAGGCAAGGGTGGTTTGTCATAAGGTATTAGGCATGGGCGGTTTGTCATCAGGTATAAGGCATGGGCGGTTTGTCATCAGGTATAAGGCATGGGCGGTTTGTCATCAGTATATAGCAAGGGCAGTTTGCCATCAGGTATAAGGCATGGGCGGTTTGTCATCAGGTATAAGGCATGGGCGGTTTGTCATCAGGTATAAGGCATGGGCGGTTTGTCATCAGGTATAAGGCATGGGCGGTTTGTCATCAGGTAAAAGGCATGGGCGGTTTGCCATCAAGTATAAGGCATGGGCGGTTAGTCATAAGGTATAAGGCAAGAGTGTCATAAGGTATAAGGCAAGGGCGGTTAGTCATAAGGTAAAAGGCACGGGTGGTTTGTCATAAGGTATAAGGCAAGAGTGTCATAAGGTATAAGGCAAGGGCGGTTTGTCATAAGGTATAAGGCAAGGGCGGTTTGTCATAAGGTATAAGGCAAGAGTGTCATAAGGTATAAGGCAAGGGCGGTTTGCCATAAGGTATAAGGCAAGGGCGGTTTGTCATGAGGTATAAGGCAAGGGCGGTTTGTCATAAGGTATAAGGCAAGGGCGGTTTGTCATAAGGTATAAGGCAAGGGCGGTTTGTCATAAGGTATTAGGCAAGGGTGGTTTGTCATAAGGTATAAGGCAAGGGCGGTTTGTCATAAGGTATAAGGCAAGGGCGGTTTGTCATAAGGTAAAAGGCACGGGTGGTTTGTCATAAGGCATAAAACAAGGGCGGTTTGTCATAAGGTAAAAGGCACGGGTGGTTTGTCATAAGGTATAAGGCAAGGGCGGTTTGTCATAAGGTATTAGGCAAGGGCGGTTTGTCATAAGGTATAAGGCAAGGGCGGTTTGTCATAAGGTAAAAGGCACGGGTGGTTTGTCATAAGGTATAAGGCAAGGGCGGTTTGTCATAAGGTATAAGGCAAGGGCGGTTAGTCATAAGGTATAAGGCAAGGGCGGTTTGTCATAAGGTAAAAGGCACGGGCGGTTTGTCATAAGGTATAAGGCAAGGGCGGTTTGTCATAAGGTATAAGGCAAGGGCGGTTTGTCATTAGGTATAAGGCAAGGGCGGTTTGTCATAAGGTATTAGGCAAGGGCGGTTTGTCATAAGGTATAAGGCAAGGGCGGTTTGTCATAAGGTATAAGGCAAGGGCGGTTTGTCATAAGGTATAAGGCAAGCGCAGTTAGTCATAAGGTATAAGGCAAGGGCGGTTTGTCATAAGGTATAAGGCAAGGGCGGTTTGTCATAAGGTATAAGGCAAGGGCGGTTTGTCATAAGGTATAAGGCAAGGGCGGTTTGTCATAAGGTATTAGGCAAGGGCGGTTTGTCATAAGGTATAAGGCAAGGGCGGTTTGTCATAAGGTATAAATCAAGGGCAGTTTGTCATGAGGTATAAGGCAAGGGCGGTTTGTCATTAGGTATAAGGCAAGGGCGGTTTGTCATAAGGTATTAGGCAAGGGCGGTTTGTCATAAGGTATAAGGCAAGGGCGGTTTGTCATAAGGTATAAGGCAAGGGCGGTGTGTCATAAGGTATTAGGCAAGCGCAGTTAGTCATAAGGTATAAGGCAAGGGCGGTTTGTCATAAGGTATAAGGCAAGGGCGGTTTGTCATAAGGTATAAGGCAAGGGCGGTTTGTCATAAGGTATAAGGCAAGGGCGGTTTGTCATAAGGTATAAGGCAAGGGCGGTTTGTCATAAGGTATAAGGCAAGGGCGGTTTGTCATAAGGTATAAGGCAAGGGCGGTTTGTCATAAGGTATAAGGCAAGGGCGGTTTGTCATAAGGTATAAGGCAAGAGTGTCATATGGTATAAGGCAAGGGCGGTTTGCCATAAGGTATAAGGCAAGGGCGGTTTGTCATGAGGTATAAGGCAAGGGCGGTTTGTCATAAGGTATAAGGCAAGGGCGGTTTGTCATAAGGTATAAGGCAAGGGCGGTTTGTCATAAGGTATAGGGCAAGGGCGGTTTGTCATTAGGTATAAGGCAAGGGCGGTTTGTCATAAGGTATAAGGCAAGGGCGGTTTGTCATAAGGTATAAGGCAAGGGCGGTTTGTCATAAGGTATTAGGCAAGGGCGGTTTGTCATAAGGTATTAGGCAAGGGCGGTAAGTCATAAGGTATAAGGCAAGGGCGGTTTGTCATAAGGTATAAGGCAAGGGCGGTTAGTCATAAGGTATTAGGCAAGGGCGGTTAGTCATAAGGTATAAGGCAAGGGCGGTTTGTCATAAGGTATAAGGCAAGGGCGGTTTGCCATAAGGTATTAGGCAAGAGTATCATAAGGTATTAAGCAAGGGCGGTTTGTCATAAGGTATTAGGCAAGGGCGGTTAGTCATAAGGTATAAGGCAAAGGCGGTTTGTAATAAGGTATTAGGCAAGGGCGTTTGTCATAAAGTATTAGGCAAGGGCGATTAGTCATAAGGTATAAGGCAAGGGCGTTTTGCCATCATGTTTAAGGCAAGGGCGGTTTGTCATAAGGTATTAGGCAAGGGCGGTTTGTCATTAGGTATAAGGCAAGGGCGGTTTGTCATAAGGTATAAGGCAAGGGCGGTTTGTCATTAGGTATAAGGCAAGGGCGGTTTGTCATTAGGTATAAGGCAAGGGCGGTTTGTCATAAGGTATAAATCAAGGGCGGTTTGCCATAAGGTATAGGGCAAGGGCGGTTTGTCATTAGGTATAAATCAAGGGCGGTTTGTCATAAGGTATAAGGCAAGGGCGGTTTGTCATAAGGTATAGGGCAAGGGCGGTTTGTCATTAGGTATAAATCAGGGGCGGTTTGTCATAAGGTATAAGGCAAGGGCGGTTTGTCATAAGGTATAAGGCAAGGGCGGTTTGTCATAAGGTATAAGGCAAGGGCGGTTTGTCATAAGGTATAGGGCAAGGGCGGTTTGTCATAAGGTATAAATCAAGGGCGGTTTGTCATAAGGTATAGGGCAAGGGCGGTTTGTCATAAGGTATAGGGCAAGGGCGGTTTGTCATTAGGTATAAATCAAGGGCGGTTTGTCATAAGGTATAAGGCAAGGGCGGTTTGTCATAAGGTATAAGGCAAGGGCGGTTTGTCATAAGGTATAGGGCAAGGGCGGTTTGTCATAAGGTATAGGGCAAGGGCGGTTTGTCATAAGGTATAAATCAAGGGCGGTTTGTCATAAGGTATAGGGCAAGGGCGGTTTGTCATTAGGTATAAGGCAAGGGCGCTTTGTCATTAGGTATAAGGCAAGGGCGCTTTGTCATTAGGTATAAGGCAAGGGCGGTTTGTCATAAGGTATTAGTCAAGGGCGGTTTGTCACAAGGTATAAGGCAAGGGCGGTTTGTCATAAGGTATAATGCAAGGGCGGTTTGCCATAAGGTATTAGGCAAGGGCGGTTTGCCATAAGGTATAAAGCAAGGGCGGTTTGCCATAAGGTATAAGGCAAGGGCGTTTTGTCATTAGGTATAAGGCAAGGGCGCTTTGTCATTAGGTATAAGGCAAGGGCGGTTTGCCATAAGGTATAAGGCAAGGGCGCTTTGTCATTAGGTATAAGGCAAGGGCGCTTTGTCATTAGGTATAAGGCAAGGGTGGTTTGTCATAAGGTATTAGTCAAGGGCGGTTTGTCATAAGGTATAAGGCAAGGGCGCTTTGTCATTAGGTATAAGGCAAGGGCGCTTTGTCATTAGGTATAAGGCAAGGGCGGTTTGTCATAAGGTATTAGTCAAGGGCGGTTTGTCATAAGGTATTTAGCAAGGGCGGTTTGTCATAAGGTATAAGGCAAGGGCGGTTTGTCATAAGGTATTAGTCAAGGGCGGTTTGTCATAAGGTATAAGGCACGGGCGGTTTGTCATAAGGTATTTAGCAAGGGCGGTTTGTCATAAGGTATTTAGCAAGGGCGGTTTGTCATAAGGTATAAGGCAAGGGCGGTGTGTCATAAGGTATTTAGCAAGGACGGTTTGTCATAAGGTATTAGGCAAGGGCGGTTGGTCATAAGGTATTAGGCAAGAGCGGTTTGTCATTAGGTATAAGGCAAGGGCGGTTTGTCATAAGGTATAAGGCAAGAGTGTCATAAGGTATAAGGCAAGGGCGGTTTGTCATAAGGTATAAGGCAAGGGCGGTTTGTCATAAGGTATAAGGCAAGGGCGGTTTGTCATAAGGTATAAGGCAAGGGCGGTTTGCCATAAGGTATTAGGCAAGAGTATCATAAGGTATTAGGCAAGGGCGGTTTGTCATAAAGTGTAAGGCAGGGGCGGTTTGTCATAAAGTATTAGGCAAGAGTGTCATAAGGTTTTAGGCAAGGGCAGTTTGTCATAAGGTATAAGGCAAGGGCGGTTTGTCATAAGGCATAAGGCAAGGGCGGTTAGTCATAAGGTATAGGGCAAGGGCGGTTTGTCATAAGGTATAAGGCAAGGGCGGTTTGCCATAAGGTATTAGGCAAGAGTGTCATAAGGTATTAGGCAAGGACGGTTTGCGATAAGGCAAGGGCGGTTAGTCATTAGGTATAAGGCAAGGGCGGTTTGTCATAAGGTATAAGGCAAGGGCGGTTTGCCATAAGGTATTAGGCAAGAGTGTCATAAGGTATTAGGCAAGGGCGGTTTGCGATAAGGCAAGGGCGGTTAGTCATTAGGTATAAGGCAAGGGCGGTTTGTCATAAGGTATAAGGCAAGGGCGGTTTGTCATAAGGTATAAGGCAAGGGCGGTTTGTCATAAGGTATAAGGCAAGGGCGGTTAGTCATAAGGTATAAGGCAAGGGCGGTTTGTCATAAGGTATTAGGCAAGAGGTTCATAAGGTATAAGGCAAGGGCCGTTTGCCATAAGGTATTAGGCAAGGGCGGTTAGTCATAAGGTATAAGGCAAGGGCGGTTTGTCATAAGGTATTAGGCAAGGGCGGTTTGCCATAAGGTATAAGGCAAGAGTGTCATAAGGTATTAGGCAAGGGCGGTTTGCAATAAGGTATAAGGCAAGGGCGGTTTGTCATAAGGTATAAGGCAAGGGCGGTTAGTCATAAGGTATAAGGCAAGGGTGGTTTGTCATAAGGTATAAGTCAAGAGTGTCACAAGGTATTAGGCAAGGGCGGTTTGCAATTGGTAAATCATAAAACATCTGCATCGCACTTATACATTCGTATACAAGAACTATTGATGTTTTGAATACAATTATTCTATACAAATCATGTTTAATAAACATTACAATTAATGTTATTTTAATATACATCATGTAAACGCCGACAGACACTCAATAAAACACAACAATTTATAAAACAAAAGTTATTTCAATCTTTAAGATAATGAAAAGATATTCCATTTTGTAACTAATGATATGCACATTTCAAGAGGTGCACTTTGTATGTATGCTTAAATGTGTTTAACTTTTTTGCATTTCGTATTTCATCGGGAATAGTATTCCAAACCATCATACTGTAGTACGAAAAAGAATCCATGAAATAGTTAGTTCGCGGTGTTTGTATTAAAATTAAATCTTGTTTTGAAGTTGATCTTGGAGAATAGTGTTCATTCTTTGCAAAAGATTAGCAATGCAGACATATACCACGGGGCCTTTCCAATAAGGGTATTACAAACAAGGGTTGCACAGTGATATTTACATCTGTCTGTAAACGTTAGCCACTGAATTTCTTGTAACAATCCGTTTTAAGATGATCGTTTATGAATTTTAAGAATGGTTGTTGCAGTCCTTTTTTGCAAGGAATACACTTTATGTAAGTAACTTGAATTTCCTTTGCCCCAAATATGACAACAATAATCTAATATTGGAAGGATACATGCATTGTAAAACAAACGTTTCATCTCATCATTGAGGTAGAACAATAGACGTTTCAAAAGTGAGATTTTACAGTTGATTTTTTTACAAACAAGTTTTATTTGCGGACGCCATTTTAGGTTTTTATCTATATATACACATGTAGACTCCAAGTAGTTTTTGCTCAGACACATTTTCTAATGCTGTTCCATCGATTGTAAGATTTAATTTACTAACTTGTTTTGTTTTATGTATAGTTCCGATTACCATACACTTGGATTTAGACGGATGCAATGACATGTTATTTATTTTGCACCAGTCGACAACGAGATTAAGATGTCGTTGTAGTTAACTTTCAATGGTGTTTATATTACTACCGGTTTCATGCAATGTGGAGTCATCTGCAAATAAGTCGATGATCTTATTTATATTACAAAGCGCATTGTCATTGATATATATAAGAAACAGCAGTGGACCAAGAATTGATGTCGAGGTACTCCTGATGATATTGGAAGCAAGCCCGACTGTATGTTTCCGACTTTAACTAGTTGTTTTCAGTTAGTTAAATAGGATTTAAAAAAAATATCGAATTTTCAGAAAAATGATACAAGTTTAATTTATGTAGTAGAATTTCATGATCCACTAAATCAAATGCCTGGAAATGTCTAGAAAGACAGCACCAACAAGGTCACCATCAAGTATAAGCCAAGGGCGGTTTGTCATCAGGTATAATGCAAGGGCGGTTTGCCATTATTATTATTTTACGTCATGGTACTATTACAAAAAATGTACAATGCATATTTATATTGTATGTCGATTGTTGCATTTAAGTGCGAAATGCGATCAAAATTTTCATTTTATATCCAAACACTACATGAAAACGATTAAACAATGGGGCTTTTTCAGAAGGTATAAACCTGTATAAATCATTTAAAAATGTACTAGGAAATAGCGTATAATTTAAGTTTTTCATATGCTTATTCAAATAAGGTTATAAATGTCAGCCACTCACAATAACTGTTTGAACATTCATCAATAATCATTGTTAGCTTGCTATGAATTATTCTAATCAATAGAAGACTCAAGAATGACGAGAACAATTAACTAGTATGACCAGATACACTGTTGTTACCCGACCTATCGAGCTTTTGAATGTGACAGTTTAATGACGAAGTAAACAAAATCATTTCAACAGGGCGAAAGCGACCATGGAAACCTGATCGCTTAATTCGTAATATATTAAGTACGTACTATGACTTGCTTAAAACATAATTCATATTATATTAATCTTAATCTGGAAAAACAGTGTGTATAAATAGTTTATAATACGTGTGATAGTATAGTGTAAATGTTTAAATCATTATCAAAATTAATGGTCATGTTTACAGAAGTTCATACTGTAAAAATGATTTTTTTAAATTTGCATCTGTTATTATTAAGAACATGACAATGTGCATTTGCCTCACACTCAGAATTACTCTCTTATACATCTGACAAATGATTAAGATCATTGCATCAATCCTTTTTTTATAACAGTTTCATATACAGGGACAATTGTGATTGATACGGCATATTTATACCTCATATATACTTTAAACTACTAATGAGTTCATAGGACACAGATGTCCAAATTTCCCGCCTTGATGCTCAAAAATAAGTACCATTATTCCGCTCTTAGTTGATGAATCTAAATACAAAACAACAGCACCTTATAATTTATTTGGTGAAATATGTTTGATGTAAATGTGTTTTTATACTCAGTAAGCCGATTCCCTTCTGGTTGTGTGCTGCTGCTGTTACTTTTGCAGTCAGTTTAGTTTCAAGGAAGGTAAATGTACACAAGCCCTCTATTACATCAAACATGTTGCGATTCTGAACCCCGTATTTAATTCGAGACCAAGTATGAGCTGGATGAAAACAAAAGAACGCTAAGAAACATCAAGCTACCTCATTCGGAGAGTGGTATGCATCTTCGATCCGGTATCAGCTAGATATTCCTGACCACCATGTTTAGTTCGGAGACACCATGGTTGATTCCACCACATTTTTCGAGGCCTTGTGGACAAACCTAAATTGCACCATAATCGTATTGTTTGCACCAGTTGTTTGCCAAACTCAGGATATGAGTACCGATGCGTGCGCAATGGTTTTAATAGATGTGAATGGTTTGGAAGTCTAACTAAATTTGACTCATATAAGATATATATTCCCAGTAGCTATCCCATATATCATACAGTTGAAATGGTATTGGTAATTATTATTTGTTTCATTATTAAGCTTCCATAAGTTAATGCATACTTTGATAATATTTACCTTTTACGTTTTTACTTTATTCAGGATTGTTGGGATAAGAGTGAGGTTGTGTACGCAAACTGGTTTAAACCCCCAGTAAATTTACATTTAACTGACCGTTCCAAGGCGGTACATTACAATCGTTGATATACACACCTAGTTTTTTGTATAGTATATATGCACTGTGTTGTTTGTAGAGTTTTGTGCTGTTTTTTTTCTTGTTTTTTGTTTGTGATTTTTTGTTTTCGCGTTCTATGTCTTTGGCGTTTACCCTGTGCCATTAAACGGGGTTTATGTTTAAACGTTCTGGCTACTGGGCTTGTTTCTGTAGTTTTTCATATAAATACTGTTGGTCTCTAAAATGGCCACCAGTATAATATTCAGCCCAGCAAATGGACTCAAGAGTAATTCATAAATTGGTTTCTCTTTTGAGCTAACATAAAATCCATTTCGTCCTTTTTGTCAATATGGAATGATGTCCTCAATTGAAATAAAGTGTTTGAACAGTAATTGGGAAAGGCTGACATTAATAACCTGAAGTGAATCAGTATATTCAAAAGAGCACGTAGGTTATATGATATCACATACTTCACTTTTATTCAAATGATTTCTAATTGTTCTAATGAGTAGAAGGCTCGTGTGACGATGAACAATTGATATAATAAACAGTATTAATCCGACATGGAGAGTTTTTGATGGTGACAATTTAAAATATAACAAAGTAAATAAATTCGTAAAAGCGACCACGGGAATCTGATTGCTTTATTCTAACTATATTAAGTATGTTTTACTACTTGCTTAAAACCTATTATTTCGTATTATAATAATCTTAAAACGAAGAATACAGTGTGTTTATATCATTGCTGATAAGTATGATAGTGTAGTGCAAATGTTTTGATCATTATTCAAATGAATGTTAATGTTTTCAGACGGCCATATACTTATACATGAAAGTTCAAATAAGTGTCTGTTATATTTTCATATGTTAATAAACACTTCACAAGTATGGATGCTATAAGATACTAAATAGGGTCATCATCCGGTAAAAAAATGTGCTTTAAAGGTGCACACTAATATGTTGATGCAAAAATATTTTAATACATTGGGCGTATTATCTGTAGTTTGTAAGGTTAATAAGATTTTAATGCATTATTATATATTTTAACATGACTTTAATTTTAAACCAAAGATAAATGATTTAGGAACAGTTTAAAAATTAATAAATATAAATGTTTTAATAAAAAAACTACATGCCCACAAATGTCCCACTTAAAAAGCCTTAATCTATCGGTGTTTTACATCATATTTTTTAATCATTACAGTCAAGTGAGTTAATATGATAACGCATTCAAGCAAAAATAAGGTTAAGCATCAACCTTAATTCTGTGCCTTTCAAAGGCGAGAAATAACATTAGAATCTGATACTAATAGCCCAATCCCTTTGCATGTCTTTTGTATATGAACGTTAGCTTTGTTGTATTGCACTGTTTCTGTTTCTTTGTTGTTGTTATCATCATCATATTTTGTGTAAATGTATCGTCATGCAATAAAATATGTTTAAACTCAGAACCGGATAAACTCTATGAACCTCAACCTTCGTATATAACAATCGAACTTTCATCAAGTGTCAGGAACATACCAACTTGCATTTGCTAAGCAATCATTCCTCTGAAATATGGTTGACACCATTACATTAACCCTTTGAAATAACAGATTAATATACAAGGAGAATCGACTTTGATACAGCATATTAATACCTCTTATATATGCTACTTCCCACTAGCAATGTTTCCATTTACCACGGATTTCCAAATTTCCTGCCTTTGGTATCAAACACTTGGACTATTATTCCGTCCAAAAATGATAAATACGGATGCAAAAAAACAAAAACATTATTGTTTAGTATAAGAAGGTAGTTTGATGTAAATTTGTGTTTTGCTCTTTTTTCTATTACTATTTATATCATGTTACGCTTCTAAACGTGTTAAATTCAGGACCACAAATGCACGGGACGAAAACAAAAGAACGCTAACAAAAACGCCGGGAGCTACATTCGGAGAATTGTATGGTGCTACAGTCCGAGATTAGCTGGATGTTCTGGACCTCCGTGTTTAACTTGTTAACCATGTTAGGAGCCTCCCTATTTTTCGAGGCCTTGTTGACAAACCTAATTTGACTTGGTTAAAACTGAGATCAAAGTCGATAATAAATTGAAGCATTTGTGCCCAATCAATTTCCCAGTTGGTCTACAAAGCAAATATATAATTGATTAAAGTGTCCCGTGCGGTATGAACTGAGAGTAAATTGATAAATAAAATATCTTTGTATTGAATTCTTTTCCATATGGTGTTCTATCAGTGTTCTATCTTTAGCACATCCTGGAGAAAAATAAACAAACAGGACTGATCTGAGCAGACGATGTATTTTCCCACACTTTTATCTACTATATTAAATAAAGATGACCAAGCCGACTTTTCCAGATGTTGCTTTCCCTTTTCTGACAGGCATTTTTGAGTTTTGACTAGATCTTCTTTCTGTATGGGACTTCCCTCTCAAATGTTTAGACTCTACATTCCAATTCAAGTCCAAAATAGCAAGGTTTGTTCTCAATTTGGAATCCAAAACACATTATTTTGTCAACATACTATACTACTGCTTTATTGAATGCACCCACAACCCTATTACAAATCAACCTTATTGTAAATGAGTTCAGCCCGGATACAGTTTAGTCTGCCAAAACAGATAGTGTTGACACCTTTAATTGATAATTAAATGTCAAAGTTAGAAATTTGCTTTGGGTATTGATAACTGGAAGGGAAATGCACATTTGAGCCAAAAAAGAGGGAACTCAAACATATGAACATTTGAAAATCATGTTAATGCCTTTTGTTAAAATACTAACTTTTGGCAGAATAAGAAGACTCAAAAACTGGCCCAAAATTATCAGGACAAAGAGATGTATAGTTTACATGACTAAAGAACAAAAGGAGATGTTCATTTTACATGGCTTGGTAATTTGTGTGATGACAAACGTTTTGGTAGAGAAGTGAAGGAGCAAAAAACATTGAAGCATTGAGGTATATAATTAAAGATTTCAAAAGACAAATATGAAAACAGTGTAATATATTTAAACCTGGGAAACGATTCACAATAGTTATTTACTAAGGCCACACCAAATTGATGTTTCGTTTCGCGGACTAATTTTTTTGTGTGCACCCGCTCTTATATTTTTATCGCCAACCAGATTGTTTGTGGTGATATTTTTTTAAAGGCTGAAAAATTAATCAACTATATTTTAGTGTTTTTGTAAAGGGAAGTTACCGATGCGCGTTGTTTAATACTTTATATCGATCGGTTTAGCATTGGTTTCAATTATTTCAATCAAAATGGCGGCTTCCGGTATAAACACTGTGGCTCTGATTTTGGAAATTTAATCTTATTTTTTTTTACAATAAATGTGTTTAAACAATGCTGAAAATCATTTTTCATCTGCTCATGCACTAAAGGATCATTAATTGAATCAATAGCTTGATTCACTATCGTTGTAAAATAAATATGTTTAAATTAAATTAATTGAATCAATAATGATGCAATAAAACATGTAAATCGGATACTGGTTGCTATAATAGTGCGTTATTTGTGATTCTTTTTGGATGGAAATAGGAATGATTAACAATGACTCTTTTAAGTATTATTTGATTCAAGTCATAATACAAGTGACGAGAACTTCACCTTATGACGTCGATGCTGAAGAAGACAGCTTCACTTAACAGGAATATGGTTCATTGTTTGGTCCAAATTGATGTATTTAAGTCATTTTGACCAAATTTTGACAAAACAACAGCAATCTTTTCACAAATAGCGATATTCACACTGGTGCGGATAGACCAAAAAGTAGGAAAGCCTATCCTAAGTTTATCACCTTAATTTCTATTTTCTTTCACAACATAATCCGGGATTATAAAAAACATTTCACTGACAATAAAAGTACTCTGAACATACCCTTGTACTTTTCACTTCGATAAGCACATGCCATTGCATTTACAGTGATAATCAAAACGAAATTAAGTCATGAAATTGGAATGTATATGCCATTATGTTTGAAGATGCCAGTGTCAAACATCAATTTTTAAACATCCTAAATCAATTCTAATGAGTGTTTAAATACAGTTGCAAATAATTTTAAAGTGATTAAGGTAGATTTATATAAGTCGATTCAATCTTTTTCATATTTTTTTTATTTATTATGAATGATCGTCATATAAAATATGTTTTAATTATTTTCAGAAATTTGGCTTATCCATATCATGTGTGTACTAAAAGCGGATGAATAAATAGAATGTATTCGAACATTTTTCCCGGTGTCCATTAGAGGTTCAGTTCAAGATTGCATTTAAATGAGTTAAAGGGCAATTTAATTGAACAGTCTTTCTTATTGATATTGATTATAGGAAAAAAAGTTTTCGCTTTTCGCCCGCTTCGGGTTTTGTGAAAACTGACAGAATTGTATTTTTATTTGTTTTTTCTCGCTTGCTCCAATTTTTTGGGCAAAATCTGAGGAACGAAACATTAATTTGGTGTGGCCTTATCATGTATTATAGTAACAGTTATGTAATCAAAACAAATGAAGTTTCATGTAACTGCAACATAAATGACTGTTTGTCAGTGATGTCATGTGTTTTGACAGGCATATGCATGCTTCATGTTATTAATGCTTCTTCATTGTGTGTAATATAGTTCAAATGAAGCCATAACCGAATATTTCAAAAGTTTAACTACATGACAATTTCTTATTTTCTGCGGCTCAAGTTCAAAGTACATTTAGTATGGAGCATATTTAGAACAACACAATATAATACAATGCAGTTGTCTTTTATTCATACTAACATTCACATTTTATAAAGGTTTAGATTTCTTAAAACACATCGTTTTTGTATATAACAAGTCGATAAATGTTACATCATTGGAATTTAATATTTGTACGAAATAAGTGATTGAGATATTTACAACGTTTGAGACCTTACATGACCTGGGCAAGTGGCTGCCAACACCCAAAAGGTTTTTCTGTTGTTGATAAGGAATGGAAAGGCTGGAGATATCGGTATTTTTACATACTTTTGTTTGTCTAAGTGTATTTAAGGTTCATTAATATGTGTTTTTTGTTCTTAAACGGCCATATGAGTTATGGTTTAAATTTCAAAATTGAATGATGGCGATAACAAAAGCGGAAAAAACGCATTAACAATTACCGACGTGATAACAGATAATTTAATGGAAACGGTGGTGTTACGATTTAGTGTCTTAGTATTTTTTTATTGAATTCACTTAAAACCTTTTATAGGTCACCCTTTGAGGAGGTTTTGGCCTGGTTTGATTTAAACATGTTCTATTACATTTTTCTTTGACATGATCAATATTTTCAATAATGATAAAGTGTATACAAACACCAAAGGTTCGGACACAAGTTCTAACAACATAAATTGCATCTTCCCAATAATTATATTGGTCTAACAAACACTGACAGACACACAACATTCAAATAACACAGATTGATACATTCATGTTATGGTCGCTGCCTTGAAAAAAATATTCTTAACAGCATTTCTCTATATTAAACAATCCCATAAAATTTACCAATACTTGAAAACCCAAATTTCAGCTTTAATAACATCGAGTACTCAACGACAAAATACAGGCATTAGTTGAAAGCAAATGATCTGAGAAAGTGTGCAAGCTCCACAATGCGATACAGTCAAATAAGGGAATCTAGCCGACACAACTTCTTAGATCAATATTTTAAAGTATGTGTTCATACACTCTCATAATGATTTATTGTTATACAGACAAGGAAGTCAAAACAAAATAAACAATTCAAAAAGCACAGGTAGATCAATTTGTCGAATATTCTGAACGCTGTCTTTTCTCAATAGTTAAGCGAAATAATTCCAAATTGTTTTTCAACAACAACAACAACATCAAAAACAACAACAACAACAGGATAAACGAGCTAAAATATAATTAAGGAGAAACGGTGATCAGACGGTTTGTTTGTTGAAGTCCAAAAGTGCTTGAGTTACTTATTTTGAAAATCACTTAAACCCTGAATTGCACTCTTCAAAGTTATATTGGTTAAACAGATTCGGAGAATAAATATAACTGTCTAATTCAATTATGTATGCGATACTGCCTAAGAATAGCCAGGAAATCAGTATTTCACAGGTTTATAGGTATACAACATGACAATTATCACAACGCTTATTAAAAAATGATATATTAAAATTGTAAGTCTAACAGAAGCCAGGAAACACTTAAAACCAATACAGTTTAAGTAAAACAAATCATATTAATTGATAAAGTAACTTCAAGTACTCAACGACCATTTCCAAACATCATCTCCAAACAATGAGTCCAGCAAACGTGAGCTCCTCAATAGTATTATACAGTCGCAAAAGGTCAGATTTTCGACTGTTCATACAGTGCCATAATGATTTATTAAACCATGTATATGTAAACCAGTGATATGTTTTCGGGTAGTGTTCGAGTTGCACTGTGCTTAATGTCAAAACAAAATAATGCCAAAATTGAGCTGACATACTATGATTATATGAAGCATGGTGAATTCCGTTGACAAGTAAA
Source organism: Mya arenaria (assembly GCF_026914265.1). Classification (NCBI taxonomy): domain Eukaryota; kingdom Metazoa; phylum Mollusca; class Bivalvia; order Myida; family Myidae; genus Mya; species Mya arenaria. Next base: position 67,566,247 of record NC_069128.1, on the reverse strand, counting down.
AAGGAAAAGAAAAAAACAACACATTCTTAATACCATTATCTTCCTTAACGTTTATTAATATTCTGTTAGAGGCATATTCGATATCAGTAATATTTTCCAAACTGTATTTGTTACATGTTACTTATATCTCCCAAGATGTCACTATATATATATACACTGTGTTGTTTGTGGAGTTTTGTGCTGTTGTTTCATGTTTCTGATTTGTGATTGTTTTGTTTATGTGTTCTATGTCTTTGGCGTTTACCCTGTGCCATTAAACGGGGGTTATGTTTCAACTTATGACTAAGGAGCTTGTTTCTGTAGGTTTTCATATAAATATTAGGAAATGTTAAGTAACATGTCAAAATCCAAATGCTGGTTTGGAAATATCACTGTTATCTTGAGTATTAAGTATACTGTTTCTCGTACATGATAGAACAGCTGTACATAACATGGGATATATTTCATGGTATTATCTATCGAAGCTAATATACACATAAGCACACAAGCGAGCTTAAATTGTAACGATCAAAATGTATATCCATGAATGCTACCCCGTGGTCGCCTTTTTCAAATTTAATCCGGTAAAATAGGTCTTAAAGTCATGAAAATTATGTGTTTAAACCAAAGTTAGTCGCCGGATAACAGGACTCGTTTATTTATTGATATCATTCTAGGCAGGATGCATAAGAACTACCACAAATGACCTATGCAACAACTGACCAAACATAAAGAGGAGGTGTGTCAGCCTGCGATGTACCATAAGGAACATTATTGTATATCTCACAAGAACAATCTTCACTGTTGTAGATAGCGAATGTACATAGTTTTGTACGACAAATGGCCAAGCACTGGATACGTAACGAAACGCCTCCTACGACGACAGTAGGTGTCCCAGCCGCTCTTACCTCTGTCAACTTGGTAAATTTTGCAAATCCGTTTCTTTGATCTGAAATAAAGGCCGTGCATTGTATTGAATCATTGTGATACAAAGGTTATCCCATTTTTATACGTAGTTACAATTGTAGAGCGTATATTGATTATGTGTGAGCCTTTTTGTTGGATATGTGCGGCGATTTGTCGTCATCCAACCATATAGGAATTCCACCAGTTTGAAGATGGAAACATAAATGGAGGAGAACAAAAAGCAGGTATATGTTTAAGAAAATGGCAAAAATTCTCTGATTGACAGAAATGTTCGCTGTTCGCACTCAGAATCGGAGCAATTTAACAAGGGTGTTGTACGCATAGCGGAAAGGCCTGGAGACAAGGAATCCTTATCGCTGCACGAACATTTACGAGATTGACAATAAGGTCTTACCGGATTGGGGAGATGTATTTCCTTCAACTTGTACTTCACACAATGTCAGTGGTCCATGTTCTGGATTTCTGGTTACTTCGACCCATCTACCGTTCATAGGTGGGTTGAAAGGAAACGTTACAGTAGATCCGACTTCCCCAGGATGGAAACCCGCGAGAGATTTGTTGTGTTGTTCATATCCAATGTATATTTCAACGTTTGTCAGTCGATCAGCTTAAAAACAGATCAGATAAACATATAACTATTGTAAATCAATAATCAACCTTACACAAGCAATATGCTGTGCTAAAACAAATTATCACAATGTACGCTAATATGTTATAAGAACAACATGTAAAAGTCGATCTTAATTCTGGAAATGAACATATGTATTGACAAAATCGTTTGAAGTGACACTCCTTTTCAAATAAATACAAATGTATAATAAACAAACATTTTGATTGATAAACCTTTAACATATTACTAAATAATGCATTGATCGAAAAAATAATCATCATTTAAGATATCTGTCCGTTATAAGTGTTCTAGAGTACCGGTCTTTATCGCACACTTTTATCGGACGTATCATTTAAGACATCTGTCCGTTATAAGTGTTCTAGAGTACCGGTCTTTATCGCAAACTTTTATCGGACGTATCATTTAAGACATCTGTCCGTTATAAGTGTTCTAGAGTACCGGTCTTTATCGCACACTTTTATCGGACGTATCATTTAAGACATCTGTCCGTTATAAGTGTTCTAGAGTACCGGTCTTTATCGCACACTTTTATCGGACGTATCATTTAAGACATCTGTCCGTTATAAGTGTTCTAGAGTACCGGTCTTTATCGCACACTTTTATCGGTCGTATCATTTAAGACATCTGTCCGTTATAAGTGTTCTAGAGTACCGGTCTTTATCGCACACTTTTATCGGACGTATCATTTAAGACATCTGTCCGTTATAAGTGTTCTAGAGTACCGGTCTTTATCGCACACTTTTATCGGTCGTATCATTTAAGACATCCGTCCGTTATAAGTGTTCTAGAGTACCGGTCTTTATCGCACACTTTTATCGGACGTATCATTTAAGACATCTGTCCGTTATAAGTGTTCTAGAGTACCGGTCTTTATCGCACACTTTTATCGGTCGTATCATTTAAGACATCTGTCCGTTATAAGTGTTCTAGAGTACCGGTCTTTATCGCACACTTTATCGGACGTATCATTTAAGACATCTGTCCGTTATAAGTGTTCTAGAGTACCGGTCTTTATCGCACACTTTTATCAGAAGTATCATTTAAGACATCTGTCCGTTATAAGTGTTCTAGAGTACCGGTCTTTATCGCACACTTTTATCGGACGTATCATTTAAGACATCTGTCCGTTATAAGTGTTCTAGAGTACCGGTCTTTATCGCACACTTTTATCGGTCGTATCATTTAAGACATCTGTCCGTTATAAGTGTTCTAGAGTACCGGTCTTTATCGCACACTTTTATCGGACGTATCATTTAAGACATCTGTCCGTTATAAGTGTTCTAGAGTACCGGTCTTTATCGCACACTTATAACGGACGTATCATTTAAGACATCTGTCCGTTATAAGTGTTCTAGAGTACCGGTCTTTATCGCACACTTGTCCCTCATTCACAAATCGTTGGGACGAACTTTTTGTAAATAAGATCTAGTTTTAGAAACGTAGGTTTACTCATACATGTATTTGTATACCAATATATTTTTCTTTTCAACGTACAACATGTGTTCACAAAATGTCTTTAAGTTCAAAAGTAGACTTTTATATATACACATTTGTAAGTCCTTCAATTACTTTGAATTAAGCGTTAACATTATGTAAAATACCCGTATATCCTAAATGTCCATAGCCCTTATCTATAAGCAAAACACTGTTTATCGGTTTTTGTCACTTGTATAGAAATTCACGTTTTAAGATTAAAAGTGTATATTCGAAGCATAAATATCACAGTATACTGAAACATTTTCTAAGATATCTCTTTGTGCTAAATTCTGAGCATGCATAATGAAAATGGGGAGTAGGCATACATCAAACTTAGATAGTAAAAGTGCCTGAATTAGCAATTAAATTTCTGACATTGTGTACTCAATCAATTACAGTAAAACTAAACTTCTACCAGAGTCAAATATAGTATATATCATTAACAATTGTTGATATGGGTTAACCAAGATACACCGACTGAATACAGTATTATAAGACTAATACAATATAGATAATTAGATAGACTGTAGTAGTAATTACATTTATATAGGGAATAACAATGCATTCACATGTATAACAAACATATATTTTAACTGATATACCTTTAACTCACTTTATTATGCATTTATGGAAAATATTAATTACCGATAACAAGATTGTAACCGTGTATTTAATAGTAAAAACGCAAAAATATAAAATGATTGGAATAATAAAACAATAGTTTTAATTGTGGCAAATCTTACGTGGGAGCATCTTTAAAACTGCTTTACTGATAAATGATTTGATGGCCATTAAGATACAAGAACAAAAATAGTTCGAATATACAGAAATTACAGATTTAGCTCACAGAGCTAATTTCCGATCAAACGCAAAATGAAATTCAAATGCAACACAGACCCCGGAAGAATGCATTCAAATAAGATTAAAAGTTAAAATGTTTAAGTGTGAAGCAATATCATGATTATAAAATACATCACTTCTAAATATGTTTTATACGATTATTCAGACGATGTGCTGAATTTAATATTGGAATAAATAAGTTTGACTATGGTATGAAATTGGGTGGTCAGTGTTTCAGACATATCTGAAGAAATGTGACAAATAAAAGAAATATGCACTCTAAGAATTAAATGGAAGGTTCACACTAATACACACAAAAGAAGATATATGACGGACACAATACTCAGACGGACAACAAATGCAAAACATTTATTATTAAGCAAAGGCTAGTATCACAGCCATAGGAACGCCAGTGTCATGTAATACATGCTTTTCACATAAGTTACTTACGGCAGTTATCCATCCGATTGTAGATCGTTATGCTTGATATGAAATATGCCTGTCCTAAATCCACCCACCAACTGACATGGTCAGAGGCTGTATGGGTGCATGACCTTTCTTCTAAGTTCTGCGAGGTATCTCCATCAACTGCTTTATCTGCTACAAAGTCCGCATAAGTGTCAGTTTGGTAGGATTGCTTTCCCAATGCAACATTAGCCCCATCTGTGGATATAAAACTGCGATTTCAAAAAAAATGTATAATTATGAAATGACAAGCCCTATTTTAATATATTTTACTTGATGAGTACTCTCTTAAAAGAATGAGTCGAGTTCATTTGTTTCGAGAAATTGACAAGCTAGGATAGGAAGTGAAAAAGTTCATGGTCTATAAATATTTGATTATGGCACGTCAACAAAGCCCAAATAAATAACATTTTGCAAAACCTTTCATTACACATGAAAAAAAGTTTAAAACGCGGAAATAAGTGAAACAATTGGACACCAACATTGGTCGTAAATTAAATTTGACAATAATTACAAGCCCGGTTCTTTATCGCCACTATCACTCCGAGTTACCTAACGAACCTAATTATCAAAGAAACCATATAGACTATTAGAGTAAATACGATTTAACAGCAATCGGGATTAACCCAAATCTACCTAATTGTCAAAGTGACGTTAGAATACAACCTACGTTTTTAGCCAATGGGATTGCAGATAGGCAACCATTAAGTAGTAGACTTAATCATTAGGAATTTTAACTTTCGCGCGTGTTTAAAGGTCCGCCCATTCTTAATTGTTAAGAAGTTACTTCATGTCATCTAACTATTACATATAAGGTAAAATATGTGCATTTGTCTGATCCACACTCTGGATTAACCGAAAACTACATAATTACCAGATTAATCATGTAAAATAGTAAATTTGATTCTTTCGCAGTCTGGATAAATCGAAAACCACCTTCAAAAACAAAATTAATCTTCATGGCATAATAATGTACATTTGTCTTACTCACATTCTTGATTAATCGAAAAAAATATATTTACAGATGTACAATGACGGTGTATAACGTAAACTCATAGCGTTCCTGCATTTGGAAATCCGTAGCCATTTTTATCGAAAACAACCTCGGATATATGCTGGTACATCAGTAAAAGTAGTTTGCAAAATTTTGAATTATATCATTAATTAAATGTAGTGTTTTAGCGTGTATGTGTAGATCTAAATTTACATTGATTGCCAGTAAAGTGTATTATTGCAAACATAATTAAGATTCCCAAGAGTTAAGTCATAAAGTTTAACTGCTAAATTAAATTACTACGCGATCTACTTGCAAGCCCGATTTCTGACATTGTAAACAGTCAATATACATCCAAGGTTGTTTTCGATAAAAATGGCCGAGGAGCTCCAAATGAACATACCTGAGGTTGTTATCTTGCAGTTTAGAATATATTTCCTACAGACGTTTTTTTTTCGTAAATCATTCGAAATTCAAATTCCGAACATGTTAAAGCTGCACTCTCACAGATATACAATTTTTACAACTTTAAAAAAAAAATGTCTTGGAAAGAGCAAATATTTGCGTGAATATCTGCAAACCAATGACAAAAGATTAGATCGCAGATGTTCTTATTTCCGTTTGAAAATTAAAAAAATAAAGTTTTATGGCTTAAACCGTTACTAACGCTTTAAGAAAAATGCATAAAACATCAATTTTTGAACTTAAATATAAGAAGCTGCGATCTAATTTTTGTCAGCAGTCTTTTGTAACTGGTTTCGCAAAAATGACTCGTTCCAAGACAAAAAATAAAAACGTTGTCAAAACGTTCAATCTGTGCGAGTGCGGCTTTAAAAAGGTCAAGTAAATAAATAAAGAAAGTTAAACTCACTTGTTATCCTCATATTAGTGAAGATATACATGCAGAACACAATTGTTGGAACGGAAACCATCACGACACCATTAAAGAACTTGCTTATATGCTAGCCAAAGTATTTACTGACTTAAAGCCAATACGCTACCTCATATTTATATTTTATTGGAAAACAAACTAGAGAGGCCGTTGAACTGAAATGCTGTTTTGTTTCATGAGTTTTGTTCCGTCATCAAATCATCGTTATTTACCGTAAGGGCAGGGCCATAAAAAGTATCGTTAATAACTTGCTATCTCATCCTAACAACACGTTGCCTGACCCTTTTACATATGAAACTAATTTATTTACATGTTTTCCGGTGGTTTACAGAGATTTATCAGTGATTATAAAATTGATATTGCTCAGATTTAAACAGTGAAAACATCAAATTGATATTTTAAACTGTTTTGAAATTTTAGCCCTCTCTTAGTTCCAAACCAAACGACAAAGCGCATATGGCTGGTACTCAATTTCAACGACGTCATTTCTGAAATGACGTTACGTTTACATACAAATTGTCTCGTTTTTCTGAAAAAGTGAAAATAAATTATTTTTAACTTCAATTTTAGGCATATGACAAAGAGAAAAAAATATTTCAGTGTAAGATATCAATATATTTCACCTCGTGAAATATATCTTTTGGTGCTCACTCGTTGACAAATATAACGATCTTACTCTGAAACAAACAGTTATCCTCTATATTTAAATCCAAAATATGGTTAATCATTTAAGATAAACAGTTGTATCTGTATGTTTGTGCTTATTGTTTTATATGTACACATTTAAGACAGATATATATTCAAAGAAATAATATTAAACGCTTGGCTAAAGTGACTTCGAGTTTGAGTAGTGTTATAAGCATTATATAGTTTGGGGTGCAACACAGTGTCACAAAATCAAGAGCGGAAAAAAGATCAGTCAAACATTATGTCGATAGTTATATGTGCATTAAAGAACTCATTGTTAAATCAAATAAACTTTGTCTTTGCTGTGAAATCAAGTATTACTTGGCTATATAGTTTTGAAAAATCAATCGAACGATACGATTTTTGTTAAGGTAGTAAATCATCCATTGCTATAGCAGACCAGAGGAACTTGTTGATATTGGTTTCGAAAAGATGATGAAAAAGTGTTTTAGATAATACGTATACCGTTTAATCGCTATCAGCTATAAGGCAGAGGCGGCTAAGGGTTTGGCATTATATTCGTCGTTCGCTCCATCTCACCAGAATGCAAAGAGCGTATATTGTTGAACCACGTTGGTTCAAACTCGCTTGGCTCGAATTTCTCTTTGGCTCGAACTTTGTATGAAGGACCGCTTTCTATCAACTGAAGGTAATCATTCCCGCTTGGCTCTAATTTTCCGCGGCTCGATGTATTTTCGCCAGTCCCTGGGAGATCGAGCCAACGGGGTTCGACTGTAGGTAAAAAACGCTAAATGTTTTACTTTTGCCGTTCTGTTTGATCTGTTTAAACAAGCAAACCCCTTAACATTTTGCTTCAATCTTTCACATCTCTCGGCAAAGGATGTTGGGGTAATAGCGAAGTAGATAAGGTATAAACTACATGCGTAAAAGTATAACCCGATATCTTTACTTTGAAACCTATTTAATTCATGTTTAATACGACATAAAGCCCGAGTACCTAGCCCGACCATTTCCTAATAGAATTATAGTAATACTAATATAGGCTTGCCACATGAAGTTATAGTGGTATAGGTGTGTCCCTCTTGTTACCCGTGTAGCTATCCCGAAAATGCTCCATTAAGATATAATGGTATAGATAGGCCCCTCGTTGATTTGAGCCCCCCCCCCCCCCACCACCACACACGCACACAAACTGAATAGCCTCAATATTTCATGACGTTTTCATCCACGACAAGCTGATTTTGGTTTAAGCGTTGTATTGTTGCTTTAAATTGTTCTAATGAATAGAAGGCTCCCATGCCACGGGCAACAATCAATTTTAAATGTATGACTATATAAACTCAATATCTGTTGCTGTTGTACATTCATTTAAAAATATAGAATGATTAAAAGTTTCCATTGGCCGTTTTACTAGGTCCAATTTAATTTCGCTTTTACCTTAGCAAACTCGCGATAGAGAGAGGAGTACAATAACCAACTAGATTTTACATTAACTTACACGATGTGCGTTGAAACTGATATTGATTCATATAAGATATAATACGCGAGTAGCTATCCCGAAACTGCTCCATGAGGTATTAATGGGTTAGGTGTGCCCCATGTAATAAGCGAGTAGCTTTCCCGAAACTGCTTCATGAGGTATTAATGGGTTAGGTGTGCCCCATGCAATACACGAGTAGCTATCCCGAAACTGCTCCATGAGGTATTAATGGGTTAGGTGTGCCCCATGCAATACACGAGTAGCTATCCCGAAACTGCTCCATGAGGTATTAATGGGTTAGGTGTGCCCCATGCAATACGCGAGTAGCTATCCCGAAACTGCTCCATGAGGTATTAATGGGTTAGGTGTGCCCCATGCAATACACGAGTAGCTATCCCGAAACTGCTCCATGAGGTATTAATGGGTTAGGTGTGCCCCATGCAATACACGAGTAGCTATCCCGAAACTGCTCCATGAGGTATTAATGAGTTAGGTGTGCCCCATGCAATACGCGAGTAGCTATCCCGAAACTGCTCCATGAGGTATTAATGGGTTAGGTGTGCCCCATGCAATACGTGAGTAGCTATCCCAAAACTGCTCCATGAGGTATTAATGGGTTAGGTGTGCCCCATGCAATACGCGAGTAGCTATCCCGAAACTGCTCCATGAGGTATTAATGGGTTAGGTGTGCACCATGCAATACGCGAGTAGCTATCCCGAAACTGCTCCATGAGGTATTAATGGGTTAGGTGTGCCCCATGCAATACGCGAGTAGCTATCCCGAAACTGCTTCATGAGGTATTAATGGGTTAGGTGTGCCCCATGCAATACGCGAGTAGTTATCCCGAAACTGCTTCATGAGGTATTAATGGTTTAGGTGTGCCCCATGCAATACGCGAGTAGCTATCCCGAAACTGCTTCATGAGGTATTAATGGGTTAGGTGTGCCCCATGCAATACGCGAGTAGCTATCCCGAAACTGCTTCATGAGGTATTAATGGGTTAGGTGTGCCCCATGCAATACGCGAGTAGTTATCCCGAAACTGCTTCATGAGGTATTAATGGGTTAGGTGTGCCCCATGCAATACGCGAGTAGCTATCCCGAAACTGCTTCATGAGGTATTAATGGGTTAGGTGTGCCCCCTGCAATACGCGAGTAGCTATCCCGAAAATGCTTCATGAGGTATTAATGGGTTAGGTGTGCCCCATGCAATACGCGAGTAGCTATCCCGAAACTGCTTCATGAGGTATTAATGGGTTAGGTGTGCCCCATGCAATACGCGAGTAGCTATCCCGAAACTGCTTCATGAGGTATTAATGGGTTAGGTGTGCCCCATGCAATACGCGAGTAGCTATCCCGAAACTGCTCCATGAGGTATTAATGGGTTAGGTGTGCCCCATGCAGTACACGAGTAGCTATCCCGAAACTGCTTCATGAGGTATTAATGGATTAGGTGTGCCCCATGCAATACGCGAGTAGCTATCCCGAAAATGCTTCATGAGGTATTAATGGGTTAGGTGTGCCCCATGCAATACGCGAGTAGCTATCCCGAAACTGCTCCATGAGGTATTAATGGATTAGGTGTGCCCCATGCAATACGCGAGTAGCTATCCCGAAACTGCTTCATGAGATATTAATGGGTTAGGTGTGCCCCATGCAATACGCGAGTAGCTATCCCGAAACTGCTTCATGAGGTATTAATGGGTTAGGTGTGCCCCATGCAATACGCGAGTAGCTATCCCGAAACTGCTCCATGAGGTATTAATGGGTTAGGTGTGCCCCCTGCAATACGCGAGTAGCTATCCCGAAATTGCTCCATGAGGTATTAATGGGTTAGGTGTGCCCCCTGCAATACGCGAGTAGCTATCCCGAAACTGCTTCATGAGGTATTAATGGGTTAGGTGTGCCCCATGCAATACGCGAGTAGTTATCCCGAAACTGCTCCATGAGGTATTAATGGGTTAGGTGTGCCCCATGCAATACGCGAGTAGCTATCCCGAAACTGCTCCATGAGGTATTAATGGGTTAGGTGTGCCCCATGCAATACGCGAGTAGCTATCCCGAAACTGCTTCATGAGGTATTAATGGGTTAGGTGTGCCCCATGCAATACGCGAGTAGCTATCCCGAAACTGCTCCATGAGGTATTAATGGGTTAGGTGTGCCCCCTGCAATACGCGAGTAGCTATCCCGAAAATGCTTCATGAGGTATTAATGGGTTAGGTGTGCCCCATGCAATACGTGAGTAGCTATCCCAAAACTGCTTCATGAGGTATTAATGGGTTAGGTGTGCCCCATGCAATACGCGAGTAGCTATCCCGAAACTGCTTCATGAGGTATTAATGGGTTAGGTGTGCCCCATGCAATACACGATTAGCTATCCCGAAACTGCTCCATGAGGTATTAATGGATTAGGTGTGCCCCATGCAATACGCGAGTAGTTATCCCGAAACTGCTTCATGAGGTATTAATGGGTTAGGTGTGCCCCATGCAATACGCGAGTAGTTATCCCGAAACTGCTTCATGAGGTATTAATGGGTTAGGTGTGCCCCATGCAATACGCGAGTAGTTATCCCGAAACTGCTTCATGAGGTATTAATGGGTTAGGTGTGCCCCCTGCAATACGCGAGTAGTTATCCCGAAACTGCTTCATGAGGTATTAATGGATTAGGTGTTCCCCATGCAATACGCGAGTAGCTATCCCGAAACTGCTTCATGAGGTATTAATGGGTTAGGTGTGCCCCCTGCAATACGCGAGTAGCTATCCCGAAACTGCTTCATGAGGTATTAATGGGTTAGGTGTGCCCCATGCAATACGCGAGTAGCTATCCCGAAACTGCTTCATGAGGTATTAATGGGTTAGGTGTGCCCCATGCAATACGCGAGTAGTTATCCCGAAACTGCTTCATGAGGTATTAATGGGTTAGGTGTGCCCCATGCAATACGCGAGTAGCTATCCCGAAACTGCTTCATGAGGTATTAATGGGTTAGGTGTGCCCCATGCAATACGCAAGTAGCTATCCCGAAACTGCTCCATGAGGTATTAATGGGTTAGGTGTGCCCCATGCAATACGCGAGTAGCTATCCCGTAACTGCTTCATGAGGTATTAATGGGTTAGGTGTGCCCCATGCAATACGCGAGTAGCTATCCCGAAACTGCTTCATGAGGTATTAATGGGTTAGGTGTGCCCCCGTGCAATACGCGAGTAGCTATCCCAAAACTGCTTCATGAGGTATTAATGGGTTAGGTGTGCCCCATGCAATACGCGAGTAGCTATCCCGAAAATGCTTCATGAGGTATTAATGGGTTAGGTGTGCCCCATGCAATACGCGAGTAGCTATCCCGAAACTGCTTCATGAGGTATTAATGGGTTAGGTGTGCTCCATGCAATACGCGAGTAGCTATCCCGAAACTGCTTCATGAGGTATTAATGGGTTAGGTGTGCCCCATGCAATACGCGAGTAGCTATCCCGAAACTGCTTCATGAGGTATTAATGGGTTAGGTGTGCCCCATGCAATACGCGAGAAGCTATCCCAAAACTGCTTCATGAGGTATTAATGGGTTAGGTGTGCCCCCTGCAATACGCGAGTAGCTATACCAAAACTGCTTCATGAGGTATTAATGGGTTAGGTGTGCCCCCTGCAATACGCGAGTAGCTATCCCGAAACTGCTTCATGAGGTATTAATGGGTTAGGTGTGCCCCCTGCAATACGCGAGTAGCTATCCCGAAACTGCTCCATGAGGTATTAATGGGTTAGGTGTGCCCCATGCAATACACGAGTAGCTGTCCCAAAACTGCTCCATGAGGTATTAATGGGTTAGGTGTGCCCCATGCAATACGCGAGTAGCTATCCCAAAACTGCCCTATTCAGTAAAAGTACTAAAACGGTTTTGGTGTGCTCCTCTTATTACTGAGAAGCTATCACGAAAACTAATCATGAAGTTAGTATAGACTAGTTGTGCCCCTCTCGGTATCCGAGTGGCTATCACATGAAGTATTAATGGTTAACATATGCTCCTTTAAATACACGAATTACTATTACGGAAATGTTCCATGAAGTTATAATGTTATGGGTGTGCCCCTCTCAATACCCGCCAAGCTATCACGAAAAAGTTCCTTGTAGTTATAATGGTACTGATTTGCCCCTCACAATACACGAGTGGCTATACCAAAATATGTGACACTCCCAGGACCAAGAGGTCATGAAGTTATAATGGTATGGATGTAAAGCTCCGAGCAACAAGAAGGATTTGAGCCACACCGTATTCTTTGACTCTACAAAAGGCGCCAATATAACTTACGTTATACACATTGGACTCAGGAATGATTCAATAGTGAAATTACTAGTTTAAGGATGCACTATCACAGATGTATCATTTTTACAACGTTTTTATTTTTTTGTCTTGGAAAGGGCAAATTTTTGCGTAAATATCGGCAAACCGATGATAAAAGATTGCCGACAAAATACCAGATCGCAGATTTTCATATTTCCGTTCAAAAATTAATGTTTTATGGCTTAAACCGTTACTAACGGTTTAAGAAAATGCATAAAGCATCAATTATTGAACTTATATATAAAACTCTGCACTCTATGTTTTTGTCAGCGGTCTTATATAAGTGGTTTCCATTCATTTTTGCAAAGATCGGCTCGTTTCAAGACAAGAAATAAAAAAGTTGTCAAAATTGTAAATCTGTGACAGTGCTACTTAAAGCATCGTGATGAAAGAAATAAAAATAAACGTTTTAGTTCTAAATGTCAAAATAATTTGATGTCCTGAATTACTGACACAAAATATACAATATCATTCAGACCTGATTATAATTGATAGCTTTGAGAACATGATTGTATTCAAAAGAAGACTTGAACTATATCGTAAAACATGTCTAACTATTAATCGAGCTATTTACAGACGTGCTCACACTTAATAAATCCATTGTTTTCTTGTCAGCATATTAGTTTTAAATTAATTATTTAAATGAAATATTGTTTGATTGTCAGAACGTTTCGGGATTGGCAATTTCCTTCTAAAGGAGAATCTCATGTGCGACGATAAAACAATTAATATCATATGAGAGGATAAACCTGGCCATTCTTTGTGAAGCAACGTTAAAAGTATTTAGTAATGAATGAATGCATTCTAACAGAGCGTAAAAGACCGTGGGAATGTGTTTGTTTAATTAGGAAATATTTTTAACCATAACTTGTGAGTAGTATGAGTTACGTCTTTTTTATTTGGAAATGTCACGAGTCGTCATTTGATACAAAGGAAAAATAACGTTAGTTGGTTGATCTCCGAGTTAATAGAAAGTTGCTTGCTGATGACCGAGAACGATGTATTGTACGCGGTCATGAGAAGCAATAAAGTTCCAACATATCGACATCGAGTTATATTTAATTTCATCTTTCTCTTTAGTATTTTCTACATAGTTTCAGTGTAATTTTCTCCACAAAACATTTCAATTCGACGACAATCGTCCTATTTCTCAAGCGTAGTATTGTAAAGTTGCATGCGCACTAGGCTACTCTGTGTTATAGGGATACACACACATCTGTTGAAGATATTTACTTAAATTAAGTGGAAAAGACTAAATAGAAACTTAGTCAAAGCGTTGCAATGTGCTTAACGGGGAGTCTCTTTCGTCACTTGTTATTTAAAGAGGGCAATAAATGTCAGTATGAATATATTACTAAATTAATGTTGAATATAAATCACGTTTATAAAGCCACAACCACACGAATGTTGGCGTTCCCTCAGCGGAACTCTTGTTAGCTTAGTACATTTTTTAAAGATTACTAAAGTAATCCCTTGTCACTTGTTAAGGTGGAAAAAATGGAACATAGGCGTTCGCCCTGTTGGACTCTTGTTTCTGTTTCCTTTTTTGGCTATTTAATATATTATTGTAATTTTAAACCACACAATTTGCTAAACCGGGCAACGTGACAAAGTTCAGTCCATCTTGCCAACCGGTTCCTGCAGTACTTCGATTAAAGCGTGCCGTTCTTTTGGTGTCATTGTAATATCAAAGTGTGTGCACAATTATTGCATGTGTATTGTGATCTATCCGTTTATCATGTAACGTTTTGTATTGTGTAGTTAGTTATAAATATTTACTAGTTTAACAAACATGTATGATATACTTTTACATAGAAGTACTGTTACATAAGTGAGTGTTCATCTTTTATTATTTAGTTAAACAAATTCGAAAGTGATAGTTGCATAAATGATGTATGCCAATACTTCTGGTGAAGTATCTCTACCTGAAACAAAATATGTACGCTTTTAAAAGTACGCATAATTGCTTAAATCCGTATAAGTATTTATTAAATATAACTGTTCACTTCGACACACACTTTCTGTCTGTATTGTTACTAGACTGAATATTTGCACACAGTGTTCATGTACAATGATTCTCTAAATTTTGTTACATTTACAGTCATTATCTAATCTTACCTGATTCAGATATGACTATTACAAAAGTGAATTTTAAAGTTTAAGTGATTTCCCTTAGGCTTCCTATAGTTTCGTTTTGTATAGGTTGTCCGATATAGAGAGTTGCAGATATTTTGCAAACACAACTCTCATTATAGAACAACTATTGTATATATGTACATGTATTTATTTTAACTTATCTGTGATTAAACATATAACGTTATTGATACGTTTTAAAATTTAATTAATAGATTGCATTACAACATATCTTGATTTACTGAACTTATGAAGTTGGTGTATTTGCGTATTTATGTTGTTGTTTTGTGTGTGTGTTTTTTTTTAGTTGTCTAGTTTTGTTATTTGTATGCATGGAATCACCTGAAAACACTATATATTGTATATATATTTGTCCAAATGGGCTATGGCCTTCTGGACATTCTGTAAATAAATCTTGAATCTTGAATCATCATCATGATTAAAGGTCTGGCCATGTCCGTTTGACTTTTTTGAATGATTTGTTTTGTCTTTAAATTATTTGGACCCATAGTTATATGCTTCAAAGCTATAATAGACTTAGACTATCCCATCAGTGGTCATTCCAAACGGATGTATTAAACGAGTTATCTAAAATCGATTAAAAAAAAAAACCTTGGTGATTTTGGTAAACAAATTTTATCAATTGCATTATGAATGACCACACATGTGATAGTATGTGTATAAATAAATAAATAATGGGTTGATGATTTACAGCTTTAAATACATAAAACATTTTCATTGCTATTCATTAATGACTTTATGACGTCTTTTCATAGTTATTTCACTAGTTTTATAACAAAAAAAAACATTGTATTCGCGTTATTTAATGAATGCTGCGTCATTTATGATGAGGAATTGTTTAATTCGAAAAATGGTCCAGTTTTTCTTCAATACAAGTGATGGTCCCTTGATACGATACACTCTATATGGCCGAGCGATTGGGCGTTTAAAAAGCACAAAGATCAATGACTCACAGTCTTGTATGGAGTAGATAAACGGGAGTTAATGGCTATATACACCAGTTTAAACACGCGGTAAACGTGTGTTCAAGTGAAGTCGAGTTTCACTGACCGTTCCAACGCGGTTATGCCATCATATATCGGTAAAGCCACATTGATGCTTGTGTTTTGTATGTTGATGGTGTTATAAGCGTGTATGTGTGTGGTGTTTCTTCTGTGTATCTCGCACATTTCGTTTGGTCCCTTACCTTATGCCTCAAGCAGAGCTTATATTTGGACATTTAAATACATCTTCATTGTATTTTTTTATTTGAGGGTTACCACTTTGAACAATCAGGTAAATAGAGTAACAGGGGCTGATCCAGAAGTTGACGTTAGAGGGGGGGGCGCATTAGGGGTTCAGCCTTTTGACACTTGCCCCTCCTTCCGAACCGAAATTTAAATGGTTTAAGATGTCGACAGGTGTGTTTGGGGATACTCCCTAAATATTTTCAACAGTCTCTTGTCCGAAATGGTGCATTGTGAGCGTACTTTATTATATTTTGTCCTGTGACATTGACATAAAAAGTAAATTTGGACGATTTCAAGGTTGGGGTGCACGCCCCCCCCCCCGAAAAAGTTAGTGCATATATTGCTTGGAGTTAAACCGGTTCACACGAACTACATTGCATACGTATTTAAACATGATTTTATAAAGTTATTGTAAAACCCTGCAAGTACGCGCCAATGAAACAAAGGGCAGTCTATGCCGCTTGAAGAGCCCAGATTTTTTTTTTATTACCGGATCAATAAACCGCAATTTATCACGTGGTATACACGCACTGATAAAGTAATGTAAAGGGTTATCAAAATTAACTCCAAGTACTGAACAACCAGATACAAATATATATGTTTAATTTTAATTTGAAAGAAGGGTGCATACAACAAAGTATTTCTATGTATTATTAGACGATAGTTGATCTCCGTAATTCTTTTGGGACTCAACAGTCCTATAATTTAAATAATATTTGTGCGTTTTCAGCTATTAATTACACGGTTACAAACTTGTTATCAGTAATTGATATTTCCATAAATGCATTATCAAATAATTAGGTAAAGGTTTATCACTCAAAATCAATGTTTGTTATATCGATTATAAATACGAGAATCACATTAACAATTAAAGTTTAAATCACAAACAGTATAATTTTAGAAAAAAATGCATTTCATTTAACAATGCATTTCATTTTTGATATCACTTTATGCAGCAAAAAGATCAAGTCTGTGACTCAGTTCAAACACTACACTGTTGGAAAGCTAGCGGCTGTTGCAATACCACAGTTATTGTTTCTGTTTCTTGACATCATACCGTAGCCCTCCATACCCCAGCTCTTGCCCCAGCTGAAATGGATATTTATAGATATGATGCAACTTTTATTTATAGAAATATAATTCATCATAGCGTGGCCCTCCATGCACCAGCTCTTACCCCAGCTGAAATGGATATTTATAGGTGTGATGCAACTTCTATCTATAGAATTATAACTCATCGTAGCCTGGCCTTCCATACCCCGACTCTTGTCCCAGCTAAAATGGATATTTATAGATGTGATGAAACAACTATTTATATAATTATAACTCATCATAGCGTGACCTTCCATACCCTAGCTCTTGCCCCCGCTGAAATGGATATTTATAGATATGATGCAACTTCTATTTATAGAATTCTAACTTATCACGAGTAGTGCTACTCAAGCTGTTGTGCCAGCTGAGTTGGATAATAAAACATATGATGTAATGAATATTTTATAATATGCATATTATCACAATACTACGCTGTTAAAAAATCATTACTTTATTACTAAGAAAGAACAAAATTTGTTTGTAGGAATGAATTGAAGTTTGGCAGAGTGAAGTTGTGTGAAGACATGGATACATACAGATGTGTGATAATATTGGAATCCAACGAAAGATCAAAATATCCGCCATGTTTAAAATTTTAACAAATAGAAAACGGATATATATTCAATTTAAAAATCCAACGACGCAATGTTAGCGTAGTAATGTGATTAAAATGCAAATTGTAAGCCCGTTTTTACATGTTTACAGGCGCCATCTTTCAAATGATCAATACGGTATAAAAGCTCATTTGGGCCTGGTTTAATTTGGTTCTCTTCTTTCGCTAGCAAGTACGCCATTTAATGTACATAAAATGACCGTCAGCGGTTGTGTTAACACGCATATAGGACCGTTTACGTTTTTTACCGTTCCCATCAACACTGATACTGGTGCCATCGTGTAGATCTTGTGTCAATTCAACTGACAGAAAAGTCTTTTGTTTGAATTTTATAAAGAAGTTTAAAAATAATATATATAAACTAGCCAATGATCCCCGATATTTTAGAAACAACACACCTCCTACATAAAACCTCCTCATTCCCTGACCTCAATTAACATTTTCTTGACTAGCCAATAACCTCACCCATCCCCCTCCCTATTTTGTAAACAAGCCCACCATCCCATTTTCTTAACAGGCTAATATTCGCCGGTATAGTACAAGCACTCACACACCGTTTCCTTTTCCATGGACCTAAACCTGTATTTAACTATTATAAGCTAGCCAAATATCACCCGTATATTATAAAAAGCCCCGATCCCTGACTTCCTAACATTTACTTAACTCCTCTTAACTAGCAAATAATCACCAGTATATTTTAAAATACGCCCGCCCTGTTATCACTGGACCTCAAAATGTACTCACCTATTTTTAACCAGCCAATACTCTCCAGACTTTTCGTTGCCATATCCAATCAGCACAACGCCGTGGTTCAGCAGGTCAATAGAATTTGCACATATAGCGTCATGATAAATTCCAGACCTGAAATATAATCATATTCTAGAATTTCAAACAATACGAAGGCGACTGATTTAATCTGCCAGTTCCTATTTTCTCATTTCTTCATAATTCGTTCACGAAATGGCAGAGGCCAGCCATCATATAACACTTATATGTGTAAATGTTAATACCAAGGTCATGACTATTCTATTAAGCACTATCAGATTACCAAATGTAATTCACAGGTTTACGGTATACATAAGATATAGAAATAATATCATTGAAATAAATTATGTTATTTTAAAGTGAGAATCTTATTTAAAACCAATACATACACATGTATAACAAAAATAAATTTTGACTGAAAAACCTTTAACAACTTACTAAATAATAATAGCAGAAACCGCAAAAATCTTATATGATTGGTGAATACTAAAAGATATACTTCTAGTCTCATAAGGTAGAAATACCATGTTTTATGCTCATTTCTTTGAAATTGAACTCGGTAGGCTTCATAAGGACCACTGTTGTTGACATTTATTCATCCTTTTTGGATTTTTAATTCAATGTTATGAATTGTGGTAAATTTTATTTTGAAGTTAGAGTGCATCTTTAAGATAATAATTTATATAACCTTAATAACAAAATAAAGTAAGGTAAATACGTGGTCGTTTATCAACTGTTACGTTAAAAGTTAAAATAGATTATTTAGGTCTAACTATCATTTAGGTATGTATTGGAATGCGCTAAAAACGCTATACTCACTTATACAGTTGGAAGGAAAGATGACCAGCGTCCATGCCGACGGAGATCGGGCCAATATTGGCCGCTGCGACCTGTAGTTGATCTTCCGATCCCTGCGCAATATCTTGGCAACCGGTCATTGTAGCGCCAATGTTTGCTGGGTCGAACATGCAATCCCCATCCTATGGAATATGCAAAATAGAGAAAATATAAGTTCGGTTTAAGGTCAACATTCATTTTACCGACTGATCGCTTTCAATGTATTCACGATTTCTGGAGAAAGAAGTGACAAGAATATGTTTTGAAACCAATATTCAACAGCGTTGGCTCACACACATATCCCCAAAACAATCCAAATGTATTTTAAATGAATTTCTTGAAATTTTAAATTTACGACAACGCTTACACTGTATACGCTGTTTTTCATACTATAAAAACTAATCTAATCGGCCGTGGAAGCCGTGCGCCTCTGTGTTTGAGCGCTTAAAAGGTGTTGCAGTGGATGTAGTTATAATCAACCTTCAACTTATCCTCTAAGAAGGTAAGTATAGGTCAAGTATTAAGTATGCCAACACAAATTATAAATGTGTATCTATTGAAATTGGACAAACTAAGCAAACCTTTGGTTCGTATGGGTATGACTCCTCTGTGTTGACTCCACCGTTGTCAATAATGTACTCAAATGCGCTGTTGGGCCATCCTCCCAGGCAGCCCATATTTCCTTCAATGAAAGCATACAGATACAATGTCAACTACAAGATTAAGACTGACATGCTTAAACGTAATTTGAGTTTCTTTAATACAACAATTTTACCAAGTTGCAGTGTTAAAGAACATAGAAACAATATCAAGTTCATGATAAAGCCTAAACATGCAAAAACCTAATTCGATTTTATTTAATGCAACAAGTCTAACAAGTTTCAGTTATATAGCACAGAGGTACATATTAGAGGCAAGCTTATCATTTTATCGAGAATTTGGCAATAATTTTCACTTTTAATACTTGGTGAAGTTTTTTGCCAATGTTGGTATTATTTGAATGGACATTGCCTACGGATTACTTATATATTAAATAAAAAACTGAAAATACATTGATATAGTGATTGAAATGTGTGTTCCTTTTTGCGACTGAAACAATACGTGAATTAGGTTAAGGCCAAAAACTGCCATTTGTCTTGTTTTTTTATTTTTTTAAAGATTATACAATGAAACTAATTACACAATATTAAGCATTCAAACACGTATTGAAATATTGTGTAATGCAATAATTAAATTAAGCTTAAATTGAAGTACTTTTTATTACTTTGGTTAACTATTTTACGGGAATATTTTATTAAAAATGTATATACTTAAATGAATATTACAATAGAAATTATAGGGTTATGTAGACAGACATTTAGAACAAAACATCGGCGATATATTTACCGTAAGACCAGGAACAGTCCATCAGATTTTTCTCAGAGAGAGACACAAGCTCTCCAGTTTTTTTGAAGTGTTGGCCCTCCAGAGCACCAGCAGCACAGAACGCCCAGCAAGAACCACAGGCGCCCTTAAAACAAACAATGTAACTGGTAAAACCATTGTTTCTAACATTTATTCATCCTTTTATGAATAAAAGATTAATTGTGGTAATTCCGATACGGGAGTAAGAGTGCATCTTTAAACTTTAAAACGTATGTGTTTCCGATTGATCTCCCTTCGACAATTGTAGTAATGGAATGTTCATTGTCAGCAAGTGTAGACTAATGTAATCTTCATGGACAAGCCCAGTTGATAAATATTAAAGAAAGACCCTTGTAAGAGTCAAGGGGTTCGATGCCGAACAGACACTAAACGAAATAAACACAGCGCAACAATCCATCAAAGATAGAACACAAATTCGTTGATTTTTTGTGCTATATGTCTTCGCGTTTACTTTGAGCCATTAAACAAGGTTTTTGTTAAGCTTTTGGCTACTGAGCTTGTTTCTGTAGTTTTTCATATAAATATATTTATTTAATTTTGTTTTTCATTTAAGTGTTGTAAAAATAAAAACGACAATACAAGTGAAAATCTAGTCTACCATGACAATTTATACAAATCAAACCATATTTTTTCGATTTATTCGATTAACATACCTGGTCTTTAACACCTGTCACGTATCCCTCTGTCCTCCAATCGACAGTATCCGGAAGGTCACTGGTCTTGACCCCTGAATAGGGCGTATACTTCGTACATCCTTCTGCGTTGGTTGAGCGGGTCATGTTAAGGCCGGTCATTTGGGCAACAAATTCGTCATTGTTCTGAAATGCATTCGTTCACAAATTAATGTTTTATGTTTAAAATGGTTACTCAAAACATCATTCATTTTTCTTAAATATAACAATCAGCGATCTTTTTTTGTCAACAGTCTTATATGATTGGATTGCATACATTTCCGCATAAATTGGCTTGTTCAAATACAAAAAAAAAGTTGTCATAACGTTCAATCTGTGAGAGTGCAGCTTTAAACTACCATATCGTAGGTAACAATTTTTTTCCTCGCTACTTTGGTCTATTCTCGCTTTTCATGCCACCATATGCGTCCGTGTCAATGGTACAGATAATATGAAGTCAAAATGGCTTATTGTCCCTATGATTTTTTGGAAAATTACATTTACACTACGAAAATCGCAATACTAATTTTTACTCACCATATCCCCATATTTGTTCATGCCAAGGGTGTAGGTGTGGACTCCCCTGTCTGCCTCCAGGTTGTGCCTCTGGATGTAGGCAATGTTGCTCTCCCAGATCTGACGCCTTAATGTCAGTTGTTTTAAGACATAGGAATTATCTCTGCTCTATTTATTATATATAATTTCTTTAACAAACGCATAAAATATCAAGTTTTGAACTTAAATATAAATATCTGCGATCTAATTTTTCGTTAACAGTCTTATATCACTGGTTTACATGCATTTTCGCAAAATTTGGCTCGTTCCAAGACAAAAAAATGTTTTCAATACGTTCAATCTGTGAGAGTGCAGCTTTAAGTAGCAAAATTGTCTTACTTGACCTGATTTTGATACATTTTTCGGGAGTATCATACTGATAACTTCAATAAACAATTAAAACACTTCCTAAATAGTAAATATATCTTAAGTTTTGAAGGAACAAAAATAGTGAGCTTAACTTAATCGTGTTATAACAGACTAAAGTAGTTTCGAGAAAATATTACAAAGGCACTTAACGACAGACACACAACGACGAATACATAAAACCATATACGATGTGTAATTTTAGACTATTTGATACATGTACGCATAGAGACCATGTATTTATTTTTTAACAGTTTAGCGGATGAACGCGAAGCATATCTCAGAAGCAAATAAAAACAAAAAATATATTCTCGTTATTTAACTAACCTGAAATAGTCTTCATTTTTGCCATACGATTTCTTGTATGTAAGCTTGTAGGCTTCCCATTCGGAATCAAGCTTGCTATCGAAGGCATAGATGGATGCCACCATACACACAGCGATGAGCAGGCGAAACATCTGTAAATTAAATATGTAAAATAACTTTATCCATTTTTATAAAACAATCCTTTTTTCTTCCACAGCAAGAAGTAGGGTATACAGCAGCCAGATACCGGTGTCTAAGCTGTTGAGTGTCGTAACTGCTGATGAAAATGTTGACTGTCTCAATGATTATTTCAAGGGGATTTGTTGGTGTTACTTTAACCGAAGATTTGTGCAGCTTGGTTCGCACATTCTCATAAATCTGAGAAATTCAATTTGATACTTCTACTTGCTTGCATGTTTGGTTTTTACGAGTATTTTTATTGTTCTTTTTAATCATTACTATTTTCTTGAAATTTAAATAGCATATGTTTCAGTGTTGACAATTTGTTAAATGAATATAAGATGTATATGTATGCATATAATATGTATTTATAAATCTCTGTTCATTGTGGTTATCTTCGACTTTTAAACATAATCATCGGGATCAAATTTCTCGAAACTCCTTAAGCTTAACATGCTTAAGTAGCTTATTTCAAAAAGCCAAAATACATATTAAATTGAATATTGATACATGAAAAATTGTTTATTGCCATTACCATAAAAATAATTCTTATCGAAAGTATTAAAAACTCAAATAGAAGTAAATATAACGCTATGCTTTAAAAAAATATTGAGCTTAGCTTAATCCCTGATAAAAGGGATTTAAGAAGTTTCGATAAATCGGGACCAGAATTGCTTACAACCGACTCTTTACTGTAAATTCCAATAACAAATACTATTATTAATAGTCTACATGTGTGATTAAACGTGGCCTCATGTACCCAACAAGCTTACAATTTTGGTTGTTCATAGTATGGATACGACTTTTCCTTTACATGGAGACATCGCGACATGAAGCGCTCCTGCATACTCAAGTCTCTTTGTTAACATGTTTTTTTCTATACATAATCAATTTTCGGGGTGTATATACTTCATTAGCAAAGTGGCTGTTAACATTAAATGGCCTTGGTTGGTATTCAATAAGCAGCTCTGCAGGTTAGTATTTTCATCATGCACCGTAGAATCGAAACATGCTATAGGTTATTATTTTTATACTACACAATCCGATTAGCTACACCCACCTTAGATACAATTAAGATCAATATCAATATCATCCCTGGACACTATTTCTTGAATTGTACTATTTAAAGTTTATTCTCATGAATATATATTGATGTTTGCAATTGTGCTTATTCGAAGGGGTATGGCTATGCTTAATCAGACACTTATTGAGACAAACAAGGCCACGAGACAACACATGTTGACTGCATAAAAAATAAAATTTATCCGAATCCTGCGTAACAATTAAAATCAAATGATTCTGATAGCTTGCGTACAAAATAATGCCGTACTTAAAGTGTAGGGGAACTTGCATCCTCCACCCAAATACGCATACCAAAAGAGTAACGACCACTGATAAAATATACCACTAAAGTACTTATAAAACTCAGTCGTTGAAAAAAAACTAACTAAAAAAATCTAATTTGATCATGTACCTTATGGACCCGAGTTCAACAACTGTAACTGGCGATAAGATTCTCACGTCGACAAGATAACGTAATTATAGAATAACACTAACTAATATTTATTAGTACGTATTCGAAAATAAAACAACGATGATTCAATCAAAATTGAATGCAATCCATGTGATTAAACCCCCCACAAATGTGTAAATAATAACTGTTATATGTAATTATTTTGTGAATTGCACATAATGAAAACAGACACGTATGACAAATCCAAATATTCTTTGCATATTGAAAAACCCAAACATTTCTTGATACGAGAGCAATTGATACAAAGAAATGCATAGCAGAAAGGTTTCGAAAACAATAGGTTTATGTCCGAAATTTCCATTTTCACTATTTTTAAACAAAACAATTAAACTACATCACATATGAAAATTCACCTTCCACGCATTATTTCCGATGTCTTATTTGTCAATATATGTTAAACAACAATAGTATTTGTTTTCCAGAATTTGTATATTCTAGCAGTATCCTAGAGGTATCTTATTTTAATACTGTTTTCCTGAACATCGAAGTTCAACAACTCAACAACTCTTCTTCTGTGGTTGCAGTTCAGCGAAAAAGCTATATACATTCTTATTTGTATATACATTTAGTAAACATAACAGCAACCAATACACGAGTTGTTAAAGTCATATTAAATTCGCGAGGATTATTATATACTCAATTACGAGTACTGCTCTCGGCCCATTACCGTGCAATAACTAGAGTGGGTAAATTATCCGCACGATACTTATTGCACGGTAAGGACTCCGCTGTTTGTCCACTATTTTAATATAGGAACTAATACATAAAATGTTATATTTTCAATATTTTGCAAATTAAACTACTTCTATTCAATATTATTGATACGAAAACGCATTTACCGTTGAAATGTAGGTATCTATATCCTATAGAAGAAAATTAGTTTTGTTTCGATTATGCAAACGAAAACATTCACCTATTCTCAATGACCTTAGCCTTGTGATAATATGCGATAACTTTACATTATCAACAAACTATTGACCTAATTTGCATTGAAGTAATGGGTTGTATCATTATCGTGATGCGTGCATCAAGGTTGAAAACAATGTTGATTAAAGTTTTGAATCCATTTCTGCAGCCATAACCCTAACCTTAACGTGAAAATGCACTGTGGCCAAACTACTGTGGCCAAAATATCATGTTTTATCATGATTTAAGTTGAGTTTTGCGGACCATTTCAAGCGTAACCCCAACAGTTATTGATAAAGCTATGTTAATGTAAGTGTGTTGTCTGTCTATGTTGCATGAAAGTTGTGTGTGTGTGTCGTTCCTGTGCCCTAGTCGTGTTGTCTGACTATGTTGTATGAAAGTCGTGTTTGTGCTGCTGTCTTTGTTGTATAAAGTCGTGTTCGTGTTGTCTGTCTATTTTGTATGAAAGTCGTGTTCGTGTTGTTGTATGAAAGTTGTGTGTGTGTGTCGTTCCTGTACCCTAGTCGTGTTGTCTGACTATGTTGCATGAAGGTTGTGTGTGGGTCGTTCCTGTGCCCTAGTCGTGTTGTCTGTCTTTGTTGTATGAAGGTTGCGTGTGTGTTGTTCCTGTGCCCTAGTCGTGTTGTCTGACTATGTTGTATGAAGGTTGTGTGTGGGTCGTTCCTGTACTCTAGTCGTGTTGTCTGACTATGTTGCATGAAAGTTGTGTGTGTGTGTGTCGTTCCTGTGCCCTAGTCGTGTTGTCTGACTATGTTGCATGAAAGTTGTGTGTGTGTCGTTCCTGTGCCCTAGTCGTGTTGTCTGTCTATGTTGTATGAAAGTTGTGTGTGTGTGTCGTTCCTGTGTCCTAGTCGTGTTGTCTGTCTATGTTGCATGAAAGTTGTGTGTGTGTCGTTCCTGTGTCCTAGTCGTGTTGTCTGTCTATGTTGCATGAAGGTTGTGTGTGTGTCGTTCCTGTGTCCTAGTCGTGTTGTCTGTCTATGTTGCATGAAGGTTGTGTGTGTGTCGTTCCTGTGTCCTAGTCGTGTTGTCTGTCTATGTTGCATGAAGGTTGTGTGTGTGTCGTTCCTGTGCCCTAGTCTTGTTGTCTGTCTATGTTGCATGAAGGTTGTGTGTGTGTCGTTCCTGTGCCCTAGTCGTGTTGTCTGTCTATGTTGCATGAAAGTTGTGTGTGTGTCGTTCCTGTGTCCTAGTCGTGTTGTCTGTCTATGTTGCATGAAGGTTGTGTGTGTGTCGTTCCTGTGTCCTAGTCGTGTTGTCTGTCTATGTTGTATGAAGGTTGTGTGTGTGTCGTTCCTGTGTCCTAGTCGTGTTGTCTGTCTATGTTGCATGAAGGTTGTGTGTGTGTCGTTCCTGTGTCCTAGTCGTGTTGTCTGTCTATGTTGCATGAAGGTTGTGTGTGTGTCGTTCCTGTGCCCTAGTCTTGTTGTCTGTCTATATTGCATGAAAGTTTGTGTGTGTCGTTCCTGTGTCCTAGTCGTGTTGTCTGACAATGTTGCATGAAGGTTATGTGTGTGTGTGTCGTTCCTGTGCCCTAGTCGTGTTGTCTGACTATGTTGCATGAAGGTTGTGTGTGTGTGTCGTTCCTGTGCCCTAGTCGTGTTGTCTGACTATGATGCATGAAGGTTGTGTGTGTGTCGTTCCTGTGCCCTAGTCGTGTTGTCTGACAATGTTGCATGAAAGTTGTGTGTGTGTGTCGTTCCTGTGCCCTAGTCGTGTTGTCTGACAATGTTGCATGAAAGTTGTGTGTGGGTCGTTCCTGTGCCCTAGTCGTGTTGTCTGACAATGTTGCATGAAAGTTGTGTGTGTGTGTGTCGTTCCTGTGTCCTAGTCGTGTTGTCTGACAATGTTGCATGAAAGTTGTGTGTGTGTCGTTCCTGTGCCCTAGTCGTGTTGTCTGACAATGTTGCATGAAAGTTTTGTGTGTGTGTGTGTCGTTCCTGTGCCCTAGTCGTGTTGTCTGACAATGTTGCATGAAAGTTGTGTGTGTGTGTGTGTGTCGTTCCTGTGCCCTAGTCGTGTTGTCTGTCTATGTTGCATGAAGGTTGTGTGTGGGTCGTTCCTGTGCCCTAGTCGTGTTGTCTGACTATGTTGCATGAAAGTTGTGTGTGTGTGTGTCGTTCCTGTGACCTAGTCGTGTTGTCTGACAATGTTGCATGAAAGTTGTGTGTGTGTCGTTCCTGTGCCCTAGTCGTGTTGTCTGTCTATGTTGTATGAAGGTTGTGTGTGTGTCGTTCCTATGTTCGATCTTTTTTTGTATATTCTTATTCTTCACTTAAACCAAAATGACATGCGGCGTTTACGCATCTTAATTTTCTTGTCGAATACATATGGACATAACCTCAAACCAGTGTGATATTTTCTTCTCATTCTAATCACTGTTTTCAATTAAAACAAAAATACAACATCTATATTTGTAAGCTTTTATTACAAATAGTTTCAAAAAAGATAAATATCACAATAACTGACACGTAAGTTCAGACCATGAGAAAACCAGTGTCCAATGATAATCTGTCTTTGAGAATTCACACTCAATTTTGACCAATCAGATTACATGGTTGGGAAGCTGGCTGAGGTGGCAACACCGCATTGGTTCTTCTTGTTTCTTGACATCATGATGTATCCCTCCTGTCCCCAGCTCTTGCCCCAGCTGAAAAAGGATATTTATAGATATAATGCAAATTCTATTTATAGAATTAAAAAGCATCATGGATAGTGATACTCCAGATCTTGCTCGAGCTGAAAGGGATATTTACAGTTATGATGTAATTTCTATTTATATATTAATAACTCATCATGAAAAGCGCTCAATACTTCTCCTCTTGCCCAAGTTGAAATGGATATTTAATGTTATTATATAACTTCTATTAAGAGAATTATAACTTATCATCTTATGCATTAATAAACCGTATATAATATTGAAAGAGATAATAATAATAATAATTATAATACAATGCAAATTACAGTACTCAAAAATGCAAAAATAAACCATGTTTTAGAGCACAAGGAGACAATAAGTATACTATTAACAGGTTCAGCTATTCTTTTAATGGAAAATTAATTCTTATTTCATGCTTGATAGGAAGTTTTATATATTGAAACCTGACGCTAAACATGAAATCAGTTTGTTATGGTTTTGGTTGAGCTGTATTGAACATACAATAGACTTGCAAAAAGAAATACAATGTTTTGCCCAGTTAGAAAATCATTTGGCAAATGCACTGTTCGCTGTACGTAGTTTTCTGAAGCCGCAGCCAGAAAGAAAACTTGTCTCGATCTCTGGAACAGTTTAAAGTCCCTTCTAACAGGAGCTCACTAAGCAAACTGTTTTATTTGATATCAGTTTTAATAAGATTCTATATAATGAAAAAATGCTATCTTTTATAGGAAGTTATCAAAATAAACAATAATCTTTTTTTTAAATCATGTTTAAGGAATTAGTATGGCTACATGGATTTATTTTCATAAGGTTGTTACTTGTTAAGAATTTCTAGAAATTAAAGCTTGGTCCGGAGATGATGTCGT
This sequence comes from Mya arenaria, assembly GCF_026914265.1. Lineage (NCBI taxonomy): Eukaryota > Metazoa > Mollusca > Bivalvia > Myida > Myidae > Mya > Mya arenaria. Next base: position 67,537,401 of record NC_069128.1, on the reverse strand, counting down.
TTTGCTTCTATATATGGTAGCATACATATATATATTAAAACCCTCAAGTGTTCTTCGAGAACCAATCGCCCTAGATGACAAGAAGAACAGCTCAGGAAATCGTGTTATTTTTCTATCTACTGTAACATATTAGAAATACATATTTTAACTTTTACGTATTCCTCACAAGCCAGTCGAATTTTTACTTTTCAGCGTCTTAGCTGACAACAAGAACTGGTCCAGATATCAAGTAAATTTCTATTTATAGTCATACATACATATTTCTAACCCTCACCTGTTCTTCACGAGCCAGTAGTCTTTGGTATTTTCAGAGCCATAGCCGACAACAAGGACACCGTGGTCGAGCTGGGTGGAGGAGCATCTCTTCTCACTGTATACTCCAGACCTGTGTAAAAGAACGAAATTGAAACTTACTTTAAGGAACTAAATTATGATGTAATTATTTACTTTTACTTCAAAGTATTTTGTAGGAGTTCGATAACTCAGCCAGAGGATGTCTTCGTCGATTTGACATAGGGGCTATATTTTGGGTTGTCCAAATTCTCATGTTGACTTTATCAAATGCTACACTTTCGACAACAGGATTTATTTTATTCCTTCTTTTAGAGCTTGGAAGACGGGTGATTAGCGTCAATACTAATCTAAATTGGATTAAATCTTGTAAAACAAAGGGAGCATAAGACCATATTCATTATCTGCCAAAAACATATCAAATTCTTTATCAAAATAAATTATGGACTCACTTGTACAGCTGGAAGGATGGGTGGCTAGCATCGATACCAACGGAGATGGGTCCGACGGTGGCGGAGGCGGCCATGAGGTCATCTTCAGATCCCTCCTTGATGTCCATGCAGCTCTTTTCTGTGGCTCCGACATTGGCGGGGTTGAATTTGCATTTGCCGTTCTGAACAAAAATATGGAGGTACAGGCTTTGGGACAAATGGTATGATGGTTGTTATTATTAAACAGATCTATATTTTAGTAGTGTTTCATATAAACATCAAAATACCATACTCAAATAGTATGAGAAAATGGTTTGTTGGCTAATGGTACAGCGGTTTGATGGTTGTTCTTACAGCAGACATTAAAATACCATAACTTGAGTGTATGAGAAACAGGCTTATGGGCTAATGGTATAATGGTATGGTGGTTATTCATATCACAGTCATCATCTTTTTTTCTGTTTTTCAATAAGCCATTTATGTACAAGTCCGGAAATCATTGATATAAGATTGTTGACAAAAGATAAGGTCGCAGTTTTTCATAAATACGTTCGAAAATTGCTATATGGCTAATAGCTTTACTATCACGTTAAGAAAATATTTCGACAGTTTCCAAAACCATTAAGAGCTGTTCTATTGCGATTTTTTTTTTCATTTTGTGATAAATTGAAGGCATTTGTACCAAAATTAGCAGTTTAAATGGATTTGCAAATGGCAGCCAAGGGCTCATACTTTTTAAACGCCCAAAAAATCGTAGTTAAATTTTAAAATATATTTTATTATAATATTTTTAAGCAAACATATAAGGACCTACCTTTGGCTCATATGGGTAGGACTCCTCAGTATCAATACCGTCGTTGGAAATAACGTAGGCAAAAGCAAAGTCCATCAGACCTCCCTGGCATCCGTGATTTCCTGAAACCGGGAATCAATAATTATGATATAACGTCCACCATAAACACTAACTATAAATACGCAAATGTTAATAATGTATTGTGCTAGAAATGTCATATAACAGAACAAAGTCTGCCAGACCCCACTGGCATCATCATGCCGGCGAAATCAAATAACACAATGCCATATTGTTCTCAAAAGAAAGCTTATAATAAATTACAACATATGTCCAGTTCATATTGTAACATTTTACTCTGGCCAAAAAGAAGAGCATATACAATGCAATGCAGTACAAACGATGGAATGTGTTCAAGTTATTTCCAATGTGCGAGTCACACACAGGCATTGTTGTTACAATCATATTTATAGGAGCAACCCAATTTAAGAGGTGGTCAGCTTACCCTCTTTCTGGGAGCAGTCCATCAGGTTCTTCTCGGACAGGGAGGTCAGGGTGCCGGTTTTCTTGAAGTTCTGTCCCTCAAGGGATCCGGTGGTGGAAAAAGACCAGCATGATCCGCATTGTCCCTAAATAGAAAATTACGTATGTTTAAAAATAGAACATATTTCAATAGCTAAATATAGAATAACCCGGTATCCGATGGGAAGAGTGAAAACGTATTGTCCCTGTAATGTCAAATGGGCCGAGTTAAAGAAAACATTGAGAAATTAATAAAAAAGCGTCAATAAGCAATATGGTAAAGTGTAACATCTTAGAAAACTTTCACCTTTTTCTCATACAACAACAAATGTGGTAATAATCAGCTTGTTCATCGATACTTGTAAAATGGATACACATTGGCATTTTAGTTTTTTACAAGTTACCGAAACCATTTTATTGCTGAGCAAATTGCTATTGGCGTAAATCTTACAGCCGTGTGTTTGTGTGTGCTTGGGAGGGATAAATCCATCGGTATCCACACACTTTATCCAGCCCAACTGCGTTCATTCCCGTATAAGTAAATCAATAACGCGCAGTCATTCCTTAAATTATGGGCCAGAAAGGCGCGGGTAGACCATCGTCATTCGTCAATTGAAGAAGATCGTTGCATTATAATACAAAATGAGACTTTCCTGATGTTAGATGCGTGCAATAAGAACACTCAAAACTTCTCATATTATTTGATATTGCTCACCTGGTTCTTGATCTCGGTGACGTATCCCTCCTTCCTCCAGTCAACGGTGTCGGGAAGATCGGTCAACTTCACGTGGGAAGGGGGCATGTATTTGCTGCATGGTGATTTGGGGTTGGGGCCGGTCATGTTCAATCCGTTCATGATCGCGACGAATTCCTCGTGGGTCTGTAATGATTTGAAGGGTAACAATAATTAAATTTATATAGATAAAGCATGGTAAGAGATGGGGAAATGTTTGTTCTGCATATAGATTTGGGGTCGGGCCGATCAATTTTGCAAGGAATTCCTCGTTTGTCTGTATCGATTTTAAAAGTAGCATAACGTTGATGTGTGCATTTAAATGTCGGAAAATAGCTCAATGAGCTAATGTTTCCTGGTAGCATATAACCAACTTAAAGATAAAATAAAAATAACTCATTGAGCTAATGTTTCCTGATAGCATATAACCAACTTAAAGATAAAGTAAAAATAGCTCATTGAGATAATGTTTCCTGGTAGCATATAACCAACTTAAAGAAAAAGTAAAAATAGCTCATTGATCTTATGTTTCCTGTTAGCATATACAAACTTAAAGAAAAGACCTTTAAGATAAAGTATATTAAGATTTGTTTATCTTTTGTTTTGTATTTTGTGTAATAGAGACTGACAGAAGATGGTGGCGCGTTTTTGTAACATGATGATTTGGAGGGTCATGTTCATTTCATTTATGATCGGTACGAATTCCTCAGGCGTCTGTTTACAGATGTTTAATGATGTACTGGTTCTCCACAGTGGACAACGTACAAGAAAGTCTTCACTTGAGGATTGAATTCGAAGAGAGAAGGTGACGTGTATTTGCTGCATTTGCTTGGGCCGACCGGATTGGTCAATTCAAACCCTTTGTAGTTATATGTATTTGAGACAACAATATAGTGCACTGTTTTGTGATAATGTATATGTTAATATATTGAAATAGAGTCATATTATTAGTCATTCAAATGGTGCACTTGAAAAATGTATTTGAATTCATTCTTAAAATTTTTAGACAAAATATAAAAGTCATGTTAATGTTAAATATCATCCAACTGCGGGCCAGTGTTTGTGCTTTTATTGTTTTCTTTGTATCCTAGAAACAATGCAATTTGTTATCAATTTACGGAGTAGCAATACGTGACCTTTTTAAATACGCAAATAGTCGTACCCTTAAAAAGTGAACCGAAAATAGCCCCAACGACATAAATATTTGCCATGTTTGCATATCGCTTATAACCTTCATATTCAAATTTATATCGGTTTGTTTGGCAACACTTTGAAACGAGGCTGGAAGCTAATATCTAAGTATCTTGACCTTATTATAATGCCATACCATGGTAAACGATTCAATATGACGGATAGTGCGTCGTTGCATGAAACACAGTGCAGTGTAAACATGTACACAATTGCCACCAACTTTTTATCACTATGCGTAAATAGACATTTAATCTAATGTAGTTTAGTTGTTCAAAAAGTATTCAAACTAAAGCAACCAAAATGTGCACTGTAATAATCCCTTATTCCTTATTTGCTCCATTTTCACTTGAAGAGACCCCTTAAGGAGACAACGTGTATCTGTTAATGATAACACCGTTATTATTCCTACACACAAGTCTGTCCACGCATAAGGTCATTTTGTTAAGACGCAAATACACGGGAAAAAAAGGTAATGCTAACTGTTAAGCAAAGTGTTGGGTTTTTTCAGTTTAACTGTGATTTATACATACATTGAAATAAGGTAATTTAATATCAAATACATATGACGTTATTATATAAAGCGTTGTTTGCCATTAAAAGGTGACAATGTTATATTTCAGATAATTGGCAAATACAAATTACTTTAGGGATTGTCAAATATCTCATAAGTTATACATGTAATTTAAATGTTTAAAAATAATGATCGCGTTAATGCATTGATATGTTTAAAAATGCCAAAATTGTAATGAAGCATATAGCTTTGTAATTAATGGTATTGGCTCAGTGTATAGAAAAAAAAGTTTCATTGTTAATAATTTGATTAGCAAGTTTATTTCAGAAATCTTCATTCAAATACGTTCGGGATTTGAAGACCCTTCGAAACAATCATAACTTTAAATGGCGGTTTTGGCTATAATAACTCTGATGCTTTAGTTCAGCAATGGTATGATCAACTGTCTGCCAACGCCGCCAGACACTTTGTTGGTATTTTGGTGTCAACAATCAGTATGGTATAGTATATGATGCGCATTTAAATGGACTAAGATATTGCTTTAAGCTACGTCATTGTCACGTATCAAACCTTATTTTTAAGTACTGGTTTCACTCACCATATCCCCATACTCGTTCATGCCGAGGGTGTATGTGTGGACTCCCCTGTCAGCCTCCAGGTTGTGCCTCTGGATGTAGGCAATGTTGCTCTCCCAGATCTGACGTCTGTAAACCGAAAATCAATATATTAGTAGTGTGTGACCTGTTTGGTGTAGTTCCAGTTTGAAGGACGGTTTCATCGTTGTCGGCGGCATTTTCATATAAGTCAATGCATAGGTTAATATATGTTTCTTATTCCTTTTCGAAATATTGGCGAACGTTAGCATCCGCTCGCAATGTTCTTATTCGAAACATACTTCAGTCGGAGTGGGAGGTCATTTAAAGCAATTATATCCGAACACAGAGATACAATACACCCTAAAACTGTATGATATTCCTTACCTAAGAAGTTCAGCCCTGGGCTCATACAGTTTGTTGTGTGAGGTCTTATATGCTGCCCATTCGCCGTTGAGAGCGGCATCAAGGGACAGACTGCAAGCCACAAGGCACGAAACAACCAATAGACGGAACATCTGAAAGAACGAAGGGTTTTGATTGGTTAAATTTATGTGAAACAAAAGAGAGAAGTTTCTTGATTGGCTAATTGTACTTTTACAGTTATATATTAACGTGGCGAGGAATCTGAAAGTCATAAGAAAGGAAACAATACAACAAATACAAAAAAATTACTATATGATGAATATAAACATTTTTAGTCTTGACGTTGAAACTAAGACACAGTACATGTGCATGATATTGCAGTTTCAAAAGCTGCGTCACTAATGCCCTGGGTCTGAGTTTTAAGATTCAAGACTGAAATTGCAAATCTATTTCTTCTTTTTTTGTTAAAATCACTACTTCGCATTAGTGGTGAAGATCCTTGTTTATATGCGAAAATGCATGATTTTCCATTATTTACGCGTATTTTATATAAAGAAACTATATGAATCGCTATTTGTTTTAAAATTTGCTATTCTGTGTCTGTGTCTCAAATTCAGACCAAATCTGCTAGTGAATATGGTCCTATCTTTTAACATTATCACACATAAAACATATAAAACAAAAAGAAGAAGTATTTTAATAGACGCACACGCCGAATAATATAAGGAGAATTGAGATATGATAAACATTTTTTGGTCTTTATCAAATCTTGTGGTAAAACATATTCAATCATCTTCAGCTAGAAGATAACATTTTGTTTAAGGTGAGTTTTAACAGTCCAGTGCTAATAGGAGCCCGATTTTTTTTCATTAGTGTTAGTATTTCAACATTTATGATAAATTATTTTTTAATATGTCTAAACAGGAAAAAGGATGTCAGCGTTTTCGATTTATAGCCTCCATAACAGACACACGTTTATATGATTTGGCCAGTGTCACAAAAAATAATAATCAGTCACAATTAAAATATAGATTCCAGTTTTGTTGAATAGCTGAATTAACCGTTTTTGAAACATGCCTTTCTTCGATACACACCAAATTTACAACATATATACTACTGACTAATTACTGTAAGATTGTTAAGTTAATTTAAGATCTAATAAAATTTACTCATTTGCAAAATTGCATCCCGCCCAAGACAACATTTTAAGCTTAAATATAAATTTGAGTTTTAATTGGGTGCAATGAATACATGAATCATCCGAATAGAAACTATTCAACAAACTTAAGACAGCATATTTTGCTAAAATATAAATAAGTAAACACGAGTTGTTATTGCGAGCGATGAATACATACATATATCCGAAAAGGAACTATTTAACAAACTTGTTCTATTCAATGCAATAACTTAACGTACATTTTACCGTGTTGTTCAAATATAAAGACTCGGAGTGGTCACAGGAACAATTAAAACATAGAAACTGAGCTTACCTTCTTTGCTTAGTATTGCTTCAGATCCAAAGCCAAACTGAAGCCCAACCATCATGTCCCTCTTTATATACCCTCCTTCCTTCCACTGTGAGAACAAAACTGCTGTATCAGAACAAGTTTTGACTTAGGATAACCTAGTATTGTTCTTAGTATCCGATCTCTGCAGAACAATGGTCTCTAAAAACTTACTGGTCAGGTGAGAGCAATGTGACTATCATATTAAAGTCACATGACCCGTGTTCATATCATTGCACAAGTCATGTGACCATCATAGTAAAATTACACGACCTATTTTCATACCATTGTATAGGCATGTGTATTATCTTTATTTCATTGACTATAATGAAAACAATAATTTGAAGTAGAACATTTCATTTTGTTAGAGATGCCTTTAAACAGAGCTATCGTTACATTATTGGCTGCTGGGCTTGACTGACTTTAAGAAAACAAAAACAAGCTATTTACTCCGTGATGTACGAATGTTTTCGTAGCTACAGCATATGACTTGTTTAATTCGTTGTTTTATTAGTGTATAGAGTCATTGTGTATATTCTAAAATTATTTCAAAAACACCGGTTTACATATAAATGAGAACAATGGGTTGCAAGTGTCGCAAATTAAGGCCTACTTAGTCACAAGGCGCAGTGGTTAGCGCACTCGCTTCTCACCAAGGTGACCTGGGTTCGATAAGAGTTTGGATAGTGGTCACAAAGCTTAACAAGTGGGGGGGGGGTCTGGATACCCCCTACACAACAAGACAACACCCTCGCGCAACATCATGCCAACGAGAGTACCTTAGTATATGTAATCATAATTTTCTTCACAATCGTTGTGAAAAGTATTATGTGTAAACTAACAGTTTTCTACAAGCTTCTTTCGAAATTGTTCGGTGTCCGCGTTATAAGCACAATGCGGGTTGTTTTTTAATTGTTTATACAGTCGAACCACGTTGGCTCGAACTCTCATGAACCGGCGCAATACCTCGAGCTTAAGGAAATTTGAGCTAAAAGGGAATGCATACATACAATATAAAAAGTCCCTTTACATTATGTTCGAGCCGACAAGGAAATCGAGCCAAACGAGCCGAGCCCTACCCCATCCCCTGCTATCAGAAGTTGCTTCGACGTTATGGAAATTAAAAACAAATGCTTGATTTTAATTCAGTTTTACGGTCAAACAACAATTGCATGTAAATAATGTTAAATGTTTTATGACAGTCTTTTAATAAAGGTTGTAAAGTAACACGCTCATGCATTTTTTAATTATAAAATAAAGTGTGGCGAATCATAAGGAGTGTTAAAACAAGAATACCAAAAGCTAGAACCCTTCAGCAAATGTTGATATTTGCTCAAATATCGTCTTTGAAGACCACAATTTTCAATCACGTTAGTAACGCGATGGAAAATTTATTACGGCTGTGGTGTTGCGTGATTGGTTGATTGACATTATAACGTGATGTTATCAATGTATCCTTAACAGCTCAACATAACCTCCACATCTGTTGAAGTCCCGGTGGCCGTGTTTACTACCCGTCTGTTTTTTACACTTTTCTTGACTTCACCAGCGCCGGTTCGAACCCCAGTAAAACCAAAATGCTTTTTTATGCTATAACTGTATTTTTTTGCATTTTCGATATCATAGAGTAAAACAAAGTTAAAATAAGTGTTTTCAGATGCATTACCCGGAAAACTAATTTTGGGTTCCAAATAATGAGCGAGTCACTTTAAAGGACAAACAATGACAGATTATATTCCCGAAGCGACTATAGCATAATGTCTCTTAGTAACAAAAGTTGCATAAACTACAGATATTCGTATCAAATGTCCATTTTTGTAATACTGTTATGACTATGATTTATGTTGTCCACACAGTATTGGCCCTTTATCAAAAAATATTCGTTTGTTCTATTATGGCATTTAAACGCTCAAAATATACCCAGGGGCAAATTTGTCCACCATAGTTCTGCCTGCGGCAAGTTTACCATATAGATACAACATTTGGCCACTGTGTCTCTACACAGGGTATTCGTTAATCAGCTGGCTAGTGGGCTTGTTCCGAAAGGTTAAATAACGACAGTTTAATAGGACCATGTGTATACTCATATTGTAAACATTATGTAATCAATAACAGTCACATATCATGTTATCACTTTTGATCATGAGATGAACCAATTATATGTAGTCAGAATTGATTAATCATTCCCGCTTGGCTCAAATTTTCCCAGGCTCGAGGTATTTTCGCCGGTCCAAGGGAGTTCAAGCCAATGAGGTTCGACTGTATATTTTAAGCATCTGAGTGAAATATTCATATAAGTGGAACATTGCCTTTTTCCTAATTTGAATTTCATGAAAACTAACAATGTTAGTAAACACAAAATATGAAAATTAGCCAGCAAATGGATTAACAGTTTATGCATATGAATAAATTTGATGAAATGAAGACATTATTTAAAAAAAGACGTTTTTTTTCTAAGTTGAAAATATTCAGTAAGATGTTTTATGAATACTGTACATGCAAGCAAGATATTGCCTTATCGATCAAACTACAACATCATGGGGTCGCCATGCATCGAAGTTTTATTTTAATGGTTAATGGAGCTATCAGAGAACTAACTCATTCGTGGATCGGCTTTCTCAAACCAAGAACAAAACTCTTGCGATTACATATTCAAACAATCGCATTTGTAAGCCGCCTGTTGGTCAGACTCCTTGCTTCTGCTATCTGTTCACGTGTGGTAATTTTCTGACATTGGGTACCACATCCTAGTTTATAAATAGACGGACGAACAAATATATGCCAAAAACTTTTAGGACACTGATTGTAACCATAAAGTCGGTATTTTCGGCTTTGGTTCACTTATTTAAATTTAAAAATAAAATACTAAATAACAGATTCAAAAGAAAAAAAACAATTGCCAACAAAAATGACTACTACAAAAATGAAGAGCGCAGTAGCCAACACTTCAAAAATAAACGTTGTTTAAATGCACAAATAAACAGCCAAAATGACTGCATTATGACTTTAATATGTATTTCGAAATTTAAGCAAAGATAAATATTTGAATACATAAAATTCCTAAATATTTGTTTTATAACGACTTTAAAAGACTTAATCATGCGCATGAAGATTTAATGTACACGCCCTTCGTGTATAGTACAGACTAGTATAGTACAATGCATCATATACATGAAAATGGAGTTATGCATCAAGAAAAAAAGTGAGGAGCCTTGTGTTTCGTTCAGTGATAGAGAATTTAACTGGTCCACGTTGTGCGAATTTCCGTTTAAATCCCTGGAAAAGATTTAGAAACCGAACTACCATGGACAGTAGTTGTTGCCTACGTTAAACATGTTTAGAGTCTAATAACCCTGTTGTTTCAATGATCTAGGACAATGGATGTTCAAAATAAAATATTATTTTAATTACAATTAGTGGATGATTAAAGCCGAATTACAACGTTGTTACAAGGATCTGGGGCACTGATGCTTAATTCCAAATAGTTATGTTGCAATTAGGAACAAGGACACAGATGCTTAAATCAAAACATGCCTGTTTATTCAAGGTACTTGGACACTGATGCTTAAAGCCTTTTATCCATGTTGTAATAATTTGTTCGCTTCTTTGAAAGCAATTTTAACGTTTTCATTAAAAAATTGTTCTCTGAAATTCCTACACGTTGCTATTGTGCAAACTACACACCGGCTCTTTATTGGGGAGGGGGGTTTTGGCCAAGGGGTTCAATGATTATTTCACAGAACGACTTGCCTATCCACGGGCTTATATACCAGTGAAAGTAGAAGAAGTGTTTAGTTGTGGGACAAAGTGCACAAACATAATATATCTCTGGTTAGAGATATAGCTGTGCTAGAGTACGCGAATGTCAAATGGGATCCTAAAATGTGCGAAAGGTCAACGACAAACAAGACTATGTCATAAGGTTATGTTTCAAAATGAGCAGAAATTTGGCATCCTGTTAAAAATATTATACACAAAACGCATCTTCCTAGAAAGCACCAAATATCTTTAGAGCTTGCCACACTGTGTGTGCTACAATTATTTCTTGGGTCACTGAACACAGTGACATCATCATTGATGTTTGCATCATTTAAAAACAAACATGGTATGCATACCTTATGAGACTATAGTAGTTCACATTTAATCTTTTAGAACTCACCAATCATTTAATATTTTTGCCTTTTTTGCAATTAAAATCACGGTTGCAATATTGTTATATCAGTAATTGATATTTTCCAAAAATGCATTATTTAGTAAGACGAACTAGTAGTTAAAGGTCTAACATTAAACATTTTTGTCTGTTATGCATGTGTTTGTATTGATTATGAATAAGAGTGTCACTTTAAATATTGCGGTACTTTATCCATATGACATATACTGTCCGAGTCTCCGAGGACTTAAGAGCTGAATTGCCGCCGTCATTGTATAAACTGCTATAAGGAAATAACTGAAAACGTAGGCAGACGAAATTCTTTGGCTATGATGCTTGGTATTTTCTGTGAGGATCAGCTTATTACCTCAAAGCTTATTACTTAAGTACCTAACAATCATTGATAAACACACCTAGTTTTTTTATATAGTATATACACGCCTGTGTTGTTTGTGGAGTTTTGTGCTATTGTTCCGTGTTTCTTGTTTGTGATTTTTTTTTGTTTTTGGCGTTTACCCTGTGCCATTAAACGGGGTTTATGGAAAAATATTCCTTATTTGCCAATTTTTAGCTACAGAGCTCTTTTCTCTAGTTTTACAAATAAATATTATTAATATTATATATTGCAATTTTGTTTTCCAGATCGATTTTCGACAATTCGTATCCAAGCCCGCATACGCTATAATATAACAAAGACCAGCATCTAGCACATACCGGATTGTAATAGTTGACGCCTTAAATAAACCATAAAAGGAAGATGGAATTGAAAATGTCTAAGCTCATAAGTTTTACTGATAATTTCTTATCTAAGAGTCTGAGATTAAAGACGTAAAAATGATATTGAGGTCAGAACAATATCGAAACTACATTTATAAGTTGTTCATTCAACACCAGTGGTTCACATTCAATTTGATCCTGGCTTTGTAGTTTATGTTGACCAAAGTCCGAGGCCCATTACAACAATTGACATTTCTATCTCGTATAACTTAATGAGAACATTAACGTTCCTATTATGAAAAAATCAGTCTAGTTAATCCAGTGGAACTTGAGTTGTGTTGTGGGAGTGTTTACGCTACACTCGAAACAGGCACCTCAAGGTAAAAGGATAAGGTCTCACTCTCTGCTTGATTGTATCCCTGTTTATAATTTTATCACTATGCTAACCTTTTCCAGATACGTTAAGGAAATGGTTTTCAATTTTTATTTTCATTAAAGGACGCTTTAACGTTTACCCATACATTTTTGTCGTGAAATTTTACATGAAGTCTTTTCCGTTTTGCAAACTGTCATGGTCGTTTATATACTACATTTGGTATATTTTTGGATATTCTTATTCTTCACTCTGAACAAAACGACATGATGCGACTACGCATCTAAATTTTCTTATCGGTAACATAAAGACATGATCCTAAACCAGTGTGCTATTCTTCTCATTCAAATCACTGTTTTCAATTTAAAACAATAAATACAACATCTGCATTTGTAAGCTTTTATTGCAAATAGTTTCAAAAAACGATAAATATCACAATAACTGATACGTTAGCTCAGATCATGAGAAAACCAGTGTTCAATCAATAATAATCTGTCTTTGAGAATTCAAACTCGATATAGACCAATCAGATTACATGGTTGGGAAGCTGGCTGAGGTGGCAACACCGCATTGGTTCTTCTTGTTTCTTGACATCATGATGTATCCCTCCTGTCCCCAGCTCTTGCCCCAGCTGAAAAACGATATTTATAGATATAATGCAACTTCTATTTCTAGAACTTGTGATACTCTAGCTCTTGCTCCAGCTGATATGGATAGAAATTGATATGATATCTATTTATAGATTTAAAACTCATCATGAGAAGCGCTTCATACTCCTACTGGATAATTAATGATATTATGTTACTTCTATTAAGATAATTATACCTTATCATCATATTGCATAAAGCATATATGATAATACAATAGGTAATAATAATAAAACAATGAACATTACAGGGACAAGCCCAATTGTACAAAATCCAAATATAAACCCTATTAAGGAACACAAGGAGATAATTAGTATACTATTAACAGATTCAGATAGATTGCTAAATAGAAAATTAGTTCTTATTTCCTGCCTGATAAGAAGTTTTAGATATTGAAACCTTACGCAAATGATACGATCAATTCGGTATGGTTTTGTTTGAGCTGAATTGAAAACACAATCTGCTGGCAATAAGAAATGCAATGTTTTGCTTAGACAGAAAATCATTTGACAAATGGATTGTACGCTATACGTAGTTCTGTAAAGCACAGTCAAATAGAGATCTTTCCCCGATTTCTCGAACAATTTAAAATCCCTTATAACAGGAGCTCACTAACCAAACATTTTTTGTTCAATATCAGGCTGATTAGGATTCTATATTTTGAAAACTAATGCTATTTTTATTCGAAATTATTATATGAAATCAAAATTACAATACTCTGTTTTATAAAATCAAGTTTAAGGAAATAGTATGGCTACATAGAATAAGTTCCATAAGCTTGTTACTTGTTCGGAATTTCTAGAAATTGAAGCTTTGTCCGGAGATAATGTCATTTGCTCTTATATATGGAAGCATATAGATTATATATCAATTTTAAACCCTCAAGCGTTCTTCGATAACCAATCGTCCTAATTGACAACAAGAACAGATCATAAAACCATGTTATTGTCTTTATATAGTAATATATAAAATCAAGCGAGTCATCTTCTTATTTTTAGCATCATATCTCATGTTTTTGTTTCTATTTATTGTTTCATTTACAATTCTACAATCTCACCTGTTCTTCACGAGCCAGTAGTCTTTGGAACCTTCAGAGCCATAGCCGACAACGAGAACACCGTGGTCGAGACGGGTGGAAGAGCATCTCTTCTCACTGTACACTCCAGACCTGTGTGAAAGAACGAAATGTATTCTTACTTTGAGGAACTAAGTTATGATATAATTATATTTACTTTTACTTCGAAGTATGTTGTAGGCGTTCGATAACTCTGCCAGAGGATGGCTTCGTCGAATTTGACATAGGGGTTATATTTTGGGTTTTCCAAATTATCATTTTGACTTTATCAAATGCTACACTTTCGACAACAGGAGTTATTTAAGTCCTTCATTTAGAGCTTGGATGAAGGGTGATTAGCGTCAATACTAATCCAAACTGGATTAAATATTGTAAAACAGAGAAAGCATTAGGCAATTTTCATTATCTGCCGAACATATCAAATTCCTTATCAAAATAAATTATGGACTCACTTGTAAAGCTGGAAGGATGGGTGGCTAGCATCGATACCAACGGAGATGGGTCCAACGGTGGCGGAGGCGGCCATGAGGTCATCTTCAGATCCCTCCTTGATGTCCATGCAGCTCTTTTCCGTGGCTCCGACATTGGCGGGATTGTATTTGCACTTGCCGTTCTGAACAAAATATGGAGGTGAAAAGAAGAGGTAGAGGATTTGGGACCAAATGGTATGATGGTTGTTCTTATTGCAGACATCTGTATTTTAGTATTTTTTTCATATAAACATCAAAGTATCATACTCAAATTGTATGAGAAAATGGTTTGTTGGCTAATGGTATAGCATAATGATGGTTGTTCTTACAGCAGACATTACAATACCATAACCAGAGTGTATGAGAAACTGGCTTATGGGCTAATGTTATAATAGTATGAGGCTATTTATATTACAGTCATAATCGAATTGTATAAGGTTTAGGCTTGTGGTACTCTTGTTATTGCGCTTAAACCTACACTCTCTCTTACAGATTGGCCGTTTTGACTACTCTCTTTTATTTTTTTCTGTCTTGGAAAAAGCCATTTTGAAGTAAATGTCTTGAAACCAGAGGTACAAGATTGCTAGTTTATGGCTTACGGCTGAATTAACGCTTTAAGAAAATATTTCTGCAGTTTCCCAAACAATTATCTCATTTTGTATCTGAATTGAAGGCATTTGTACCAAAATTAGCAGTTTTGGACTTGAAAATCGCAGCCAACGTTCATATTTCTTGAACGCCCCAAAAAATCGTAGTTTAAGAATATTTTTGATAGTGAAGTAATACAAAGTAATGGCGAAATGTATGATGATTATTTATATTGCAGACATTATATTACAATATCATATTATAGATGTATTGAAGTAAAACTATACAATTCAATAATTCTTTGTGATTTATTGTTATCTCAAATGTAAAGAGATATATTAACGAAATATAATGCGTACCATAATTATAAATAAAAATGAAAAAATAAAGAAATTTCTGAAGCAAACATATAAGGACTTACCTTTGGCTCATATGGGTAGGACTCCTCAGTATCAATACCGTCGTTGGAAATAACGTAGGCGAAAGCAAAGTCCATCAGACCTCCCTGGCATCCGTGATTTCCTGAAACCGGAAATCATTTATTATAACATAACGTCCACCATGAATACTTACTATAAATACCCAAAATTTAATAATGTATTGTGCTAGCAATATCATATAACAGCGCAAATTCGTTCAGAACCCACTGCAATCATCATGCCTGTGCATTTAAACAAATAACACAATGTCATATTGTTCTTAAAAGAAAGTTAATAACTATGTACAGGATGTGTCCGGTTCATATTGCAACATATTACCCTGGTCAAAAAAATGACAAAATAACATATACAATGCAATGCAATCCAAACTAAAGTATGTGTTCAAGTTATTATCATTTTCATTGTGCGAGCCCCACACAGGCATTGTTGTTATAATCATATTAATAGGAGCAATCAAGTTTTAAGAGGGGGTCAGCCTACCCTCTTTCTGGGAGCAGTCCATCAGGTTCTTCTCAGACAGAGAGGTCAGGGTGCCGGTCTTCTTGAAGTTCTGTCCCTCAAGGGATCCGGTGGTGGAGAAAGACCAGCATGATCCGCATTGTCCCTAAATAGAACATTACGTAATGTTTAAAAATAGAACATATCTAAAATACAATAGCTAAATATAGATTAACCCGGTTTCCCATTTGAACGGTGAAAACGTATTGTCCCTGTAGTGTCACAGGACAGAGTCAAAGAAAACGTTGAGAAATTTATTAAAATCGCGAAAATAAGCAAAATGGTAATATTTAACATCTTCGAAAACTGTCATCTTTTTCTCATACAACAACAAATGTGGTAATAATCAGCTTGTTC